>NW_023604295.1:94443590-94632934 GCF_014898055.3 Talpa occidentalis
TTCCTTTACCCTTAACCTTGGTCACATGAAAAGAAAAGAGATTTTTTTCCAATAAATTTATTATAAGAAGAGAGTTCTAACTGGCCTATTGGAAAAATATATATTCAGGTGAGAATATTTACAAGCTAAGCACGTCATTCTGGGCTTTGTTTAGTCTGTGTTTGGACCCCCTTGCAAATTTCAGGGGGAATGGAGTAGTTAAAATTGCACTTAGTTCTCTTTCGTCCTTCAGTTTAATAAAAAAGAAAATCTTCATATTCAGTGGCTTTAAAGATTTGTAACTTTAAATAAGACATTATCTTTCCTCCTCCTATAGACAAGCTACATTAAAGACGGTGTAGAATAGATGCAACCCTTCTTTGCCTTGACAGAGACTCCACTTCATTGAGGTTTATTCTTTTCCCACTCTCCTATTGGCTAAGGTGAGAGCACAGACACTTTAGATTCCTTTGCCCAGTCTCTTTTTGAAAAACTCTTACAGTGTTTTTGATAAACCCTACCAGTGATGAACTCAACTCTCAGCCTTTGGGAGGCCTGCATCTATTGTAAATAGCCAAGCCCTGCTAGGGTTTCACACTTGAAAATTGCTTCCCTTATAAACGATGGATCACTAACTTCAAATGGATCCTTACAGCCCAACTATCCTGATTCATGTCTCTCATAATTTTTACCTTCAATTACTTTTTTTCAAGCCTTCATCTGCTTTCTTGAAGCCTCCAATAGGCTAACTTCTCAACTCACTCTTAATAAATGAAATCACTTTCTATTTTGTAGAAAATATAGACGACATTAAATGAAAACCCTCTCATCAATCTAGCAAACATTAAAATCAACCTACTTCAACATTTTCTCTTATAACATCAGCCATTCTTTCTCAGCTAAATCCTTTGAAATTCTTTCTTTTCTTCATTCACCTTTTTAAGTGAGTTGTAATTCACCTACATATAAGGTTCACTTTTTTAAAATTGGACAATTCAGTGGATACTAATATATCCATAAGGTTGTGTACTATTCATCACTACTATCTAATTTCAGAATAACTTCTGGAATTAGGGAAAAAACACCTCCTACCCATTAGCAATCATTCCCCATTTCTCCCTCCCAACAACCCTGGTAATTACTTGTCTGATTTTCTATCTCTATGGATTTGCCTACTCTAGACATTTCATATAAGTGGAATCATATTATATATGATCATCTGAATCTGACTTCTGAAATGGCTTTTAAGCATGTTAACTCTTAACCATTTAAGAACCACATAAATAAAAACTCGTGACTCCATGACCCCTTCATTAATCATCTATAACCAGTTTTTCATAGGCAAACTTCTCAGATAAGTTGCCTGTATTTACTATTTCTATAGTTCTCTTCAGTCCACTTAGATCTAACTTCCAACTCAAACACTTTTAAAAAAGTAACTTTTAGGTCAAGAGTGAACCCCATATTTCTAGACTAGATGAATAATTTTCTGACATGTCTTTTTAGCAGCTTCTGATAATGTTGATTGTCCCCTCCTTCTTGTAACTCTTTCCCTTGTCTTCCCTGGCTGTACACTCTGAGTTCCCTCCTATATCACTGACTAGCCATTTATAAGCTAATCTTCCTTTGTCTGCTAAATGCCAGTTGATTGAGGTTCTGTCCAAGGCCCTCTCTTCACTTTATGCTCTATCCTAATAGTTCCTTCTACACTTCTGAACTAAGTTAACACAGACACAGAGATGAGCCACAAAAAATATACTTGTGTCAAATTCTAGACACATAGGTATAATTGACTTGCTATGACAAAAACATGTAAAACCACTTGCATGTTTTAAATACACATCACTGTCAATATATTCAAAATCAAAGTAAGGAATCCCCTTCCAAACTAAGTCCATACCAAGTGTTACCCTCTATTTTATTATTCAAAAAAAAAAAAAAAGCTTGAGCATTTTCCTGGGTATTTTCTCCATCCAGTTGTTATTTAGGTCACCTTTTACCAGTTGTATTACCCACATAAATTGCATTCAGACTAAATAAGTCTAGAATGTTTTGATTGTTATTGTTTGGATGAATTTTTTTAAAGAACTATACATAATGCTTTTTTTCCCCCTTCAAAATACAAGAAAGAATTATAAATGGAAAATGATGTAAGTGTAAAATATTGCACAGGGTCAAATATTTTTTGGAAAATACAATTACATGCCCGGAAATACTTTGTTTTTTTAAAGGAGAAACAATATCAAGAGTAGGCATCATTCTTGTTACCTCCTCAAGGTCAGAGTCACTAAATTACACAGAACTGAGACATAGAAAGGACTCAGGCTACCCCAAGAATTTCAGAAGTCTAAATGGTTCCATGTCTGACTTCTCTTCCTAAATGTAAGATACATACACTTGTTACATTTGGGGTAGTTGTCGTAAAACAGAGTTTTCATGCTAATTTTCTGATCATGAACTCTGGACAAGACTCAAGACATCTGGAACTTGGCCTATGTAAGAGCTGTTTCTTAATATATTTTAATATATTTTCTTTAGTTCTAAACAGAAAACACTATAGAGTTAGAATGAATATTTTATCCTATTCTCTTTTGGTTTTGACCTAGTATATACACTAGGAAAGAGACCTAGTATATACACTAGGAAAGAGAGATAGTCTTCTGCAGAGCCTCCTAAAAATACAGAATTAAATGCATGTGGGTATTGAATTGTTTGGGAAAATAAGAGCTCCATTTTCGAATAACAACAACAAAAAAACCCATGTACCTATATTGCAAGCACAATACCCATAACAGCTTTCCCAAATAATATGCCTCCCTCTGCCAAAATACAAAGCAACCTCCATCAGTTAATAATGAGCATGACTAATTATTAACCTGAACAACAGATGACATCAGAGAAAACTAGCATAAATTATCCCAAAATGAACTGTGAGTGAATCTGTCCATTTAATGAATCGAATTTACATGATCCTTCTCCCTGCTGTTCCTTCTGTAAATAATCTTTCATTTAAATAATTTTCAGCCCAAAAGCTAGAATCATAATTATTCTGGAAGTTATGTGGGCTTGATGGGTAAGCCATTCTGTAGGCCATAACTTGCAAGCTGTTCAGACTGATCACTACACCTACCTGTTCATTTCAATTGAATATTGATCATATCAATGGCTCAGGATCTAATTAGACTTCAGATCACAGTCAGAGACTTGAAATGGAAATTCATAGAATCTAGAACTTTGCTTCTAAGGTAGGTAGCAGTGTTGGTTAATAGCTAATTGCATTTGCTTTTAGCATATAAATAGCAGACCAAAGTGCTTCCTTTTATATATGTTCACAAATCAGTAGTTTACAAGCCACCTTCATAGTCCCCCAAGTTCCTCAGACCTTTTTAACTCATTTTGGGGAAAGGGGCCACAGCAGAGACCCCTGCAGTTTTCTCTCCAGTGCATTTTCTTGCTGACTCTGAGACCACACTGTGAAGCCATGTCACTGATGTGACCAACTACCACTTGTGGCTGTCCTCTCCTAGCTGTTGAAACTAGCTCTTTTTCCCTCTTTATATCTTAGTAGAACATCTTATTCTGGAATGGACTGACTCTCACCCTCCATTCCCACACTTTGTCTTGAAAAAGAAAAGAATTTTAAAAGAATGTCCTCCTATTCCTGCCACCACAAAAAGAATCATCAAAAGGAATTTAATATTTCCTGTAGCACACTTGCTCTAGAGTGCATGATCACATGTGATTAGTCTTCTTAGTAATAAAAAGGAAGCAAAGCAAGGGGTGAAACATCTATAACCTCTTTTGGTATTAAGCTCATAGAATATACTGCACATGCCAGCCATCCATTAAGGTCAGAACCATTATGTCTTCTTATGGGGGTTGAAACATGTCCATATCAGTCATTTCAGAGAATAAAAGAATAAAGACTAGAAAACAGGATAGTTGCAGATTTGAGAAACAGTCAAAGTATCAGATCCAGGATGGCAATTGTACCTCTTGTGTTTTTGCTGTCATTTTTATATTACTGGCATTTGAGGATTTTATCATCTAGTATTTGAAGACTGTATTGACAATTTGTTCAAAGATAGAAAGAAGGGATAATCTTTTCTGGAAGAGACATGCATTTACGTGTGCACACACGCTTGTGATGCCACATAGATATATGAATTTGAACATACACCAAATATACCATACCCAACCTGTGTGATTAAAGATTGTTGCAACTAATATTCAGTTTGCTCAGTCTTTTGAAATAAGGTGATTTTTAGGGTGTCCATGGGGGTATGTGTCTATAAACATTGTTGACTTTATCAACTTGATCAAGTTAATCTTGACAAATCTGGTTCTTGATTTGTTGCTTGACAGTTGCTTGATCTTGAAGGTTATTTTATTTGTTTATGTTGTTCCTATCTCTGCATAGATGATAACATGAGGGGGGGATGTTTTAAATCTAAAGTAGTTTGATAATAAACAGGAATAGCTCAGCAATAAATTTTTTAAGTGGTCTCATGAGGAATCGTTGAGTTTAGTAAATTCTGGATCAGGGCCTGCTAATCATAAGGAAACTGAAGTTCAGGTTGGGTTTTCTTTTTCTTTTTCCTGCTGAAGGTCCATTCCTTAAGGTATCATCAGGCAGCTTCTATGAGCATCAGCAAAGCACTGAGCTGTGCTAAGTGCAAACCTTAGAACCATAGTTTCCACACTTCCCTCTGCCCACCTCCCACTGAGGGGCAGGGTCCTGGGCCCACCCGGTGTCACTGGTTTGCACAACACAGTTCTTCATCTGTTGTGGGGGATCTAGTATGAATCAATGGCTATCCTTTCTCAGGGCCCTTCACTTCAAGGACCTTCTTACAAGGAGTCTGTTTATTTTATATTCAGAAGTTTATGTTCTTTTTGTTAAAGAGGGTCCCCAAATTGGGTCATCTTCAGGTTCCACAAAATCTTAATCTACTTCTGCTTGTGTGAGTAAGCATAATAGAGAAAATATGATAAATTTATCATGTTATAATATTAAATATCATAATCTGTATTTAGTATCAGTATAGTCACATCATGGTGAAAAACCTCTATATAGCACCACGTTCTACATTGACTTATTGATGTATCTCTGGTAAATGAATTAATTTTCAATTCACTTCAGCAGGGTTCAAAAGTTCCTCAGGAAGTTTAATTCTCAATTTGGTGTCTGAAGCTAATGCTATCTCGCTCCACATCTCTCACTAGCCATTTTGCACAGCTTCCTCTGCTCATAATACCATGTCAAGCAACGTGTCACCTCCTGAAAAGTGTGCTGAGGCTCACAGATACCCAATAATGATGACTGCAGGAGGGCCCCCAGTACCTATTATTCTTCAGTCTAAATTTGTATGTATGGCTCTGACCTAGAATGACTCACCTGCCCCCCTTTGCAATTTAATCTAGTTATTCACTGATGATTATTTTTAAAGTATATTCTCAAATCTTCCCAGACCACAAATCTAATGTCAGACTTTGGAGACTGCCAGTCTGATCCCATCTCAGGTATACAGTCTCATGACCAGAGTTCATGGGGGCCCGTGACCCATAAGCCCTCTGCTCCTAAGGGTGAGTACAACAAAAGCATAGAGAACTGTGAAAAAGACCCTAATTGAAGAAAACCATCTCCCAATCATACCAAATTAATACCATTCTGAGATATTCCCAGAGGGAAAAGACTGATTATATTTAATGTAAGTGACAAAAGGCAATCTTTCAACCTAAAAGACAGAAGGAGGGATAGAATAGTCTTAAGAATTTTGTTAAGGATTTCTTAAAGAATTTTCTTTTTTTAAGATTTATTTATTTATGCATACAAGAACTGGGGTACAGGCCAGAGGTATTGGGGGGTGAGAGGATTCACCAGAGACAGAGTGGGGACAGAACAGGCACATCTACTGAAATATACTGCTGAGGGGCGCAGCAGGCGAGACAGGAGAGGTCTACTATGCCATGTGGGTAGCTCTCTGGCCGGGAATCGAACTTATGCTGCAGAGGCTATGGATAACTTCACATTGCTGTGCTTGCACCACATTCCCCTTGCACCACCAGGGAGGCCCTGTTAAAGAATTTCTTAGAATTTGATGTCCTTTTCAGCTTTATTATGCTTCTGCTGCCAGAAAGTGTGATAGAGTTCAAATAATCCTAACTACACAAAATATGTAGAAATGAATAATTACGTTTTTGCTGGTGATTAACAAATTTCAATACATTCCCCCTTCTCTCTACATTCCTCATGCCAGATCATTCAGGTGATTATTGTCGAAAGAGCTAATGAGAGAGACTCTGCAGGCAGTTGTGTAGAACTTAGAATCTTTACTGAGGGAGATGAGCTCGAACAGAAGAATTTTTCTGAGTGTATTTTGAAATATAGACAGATGAATATAGTAAGGACAAACAGTTAATATGAATTGCATCTGAGAAATGGCTGGGATGCTGGAGGGGACATGGAGTGGCTCAGGCCTTTTCTGTTGGCTCTACAGCCAGCATTCCTCCTAGGTTGTTATGCCTGGAGCCAAGAGGTGTGGGCCTGGGGCACACATGTCTATGATTATGGACACCTGGGCCCAAAGCATGGGGTGTGTGCATATGTAGGTGCAGATACCTGGGCCTAGAAAGGAGGGATAAAAGGGGCTCCTCAGCTCTGGTATTGGGTGGTAGCATCACTCCGAAGCTGGTGGGCTCAGTTGCTGTCTTGCTGCCTGCTGGTCTGTCCCCTGATTTAGCATTAAAAGCCTGTAAAATCATACCAGGGGCTCCGAAATTCTCTTTTCCTCTGTGAGAATCAACAGTGAACCGACCCAGTCTGGAATGGTGGCACAGCAGATCCCCTTTCCAGGGGAAATTTCGAGGAATGTGCAAGCAGAAAGCCCTGGAAAAACGGCCAAAGATCTGAACCAAAACCTTTTTGGAAGAACCTCTTCTTCAAAGACTTTACATTCTCGACAGTGGTTGAGATGGGGGCCCATCTGATTTTTCCACTGAGAAATTCCAGTTGCTCATGATTACCTATTTTCTTGTCATTATAGCCTCAAGGTTCATACAGTGCCTGACACATAGCAGGTATTCTAGTCAATGCTAATAAATAGAGTCGGTGAATAATCAAAAAGATCCTTCTGCTAAGTAATAGTAAAAACAATAAGTACTCCACTGAGAGACTTGCTATATTTTGGATTGTTGATAAGTATTGCCTTTTGACCTGAGCTCCAAATTTTATTTATTTATTTGCTTTTCATTTAACTTCTGTGGGTTGGTGTGGTTGTGCACAGAACCTGGAACCTAAGACTGTATTAGTCCAGTCAAGCATGAAATTATAGTTTGTTGGCTGACAATGCATAAGGATGCCTGGGAAACTATGCATGATATAATAGTACAAAGGGCTTCTGACATGAATTTAATCAACCATGATTCCAAGTCACTTATTTTGTTTACAATGTCACAATGCAAAAGTCTTCATGTTGTGTCCTTATCACTTTTGAGATTTTCCCTATGCATTTGTCTTTGACTCAGTTGCTAAATTTTTTGTCAGTTAACACCTTCTTTGTCAGCTGTAATTGTATAGAGCTCACCCCCAAAATTCAGACAGCAACATCCTTTTACAAAACTTGTCACTCCCTGTGTTTACTAATAATGGTAAGAAATTGGTGAACTAAGCAACAGTTGTTAACATGACCCTAATGATCAGAATTGAACACCAACAAGCTCAGGTTGGGAATAGGAAAGGAAATTGTCTGAGTAGACATGACTACTGAGAATTCCAGAGTACCCCTCAGCAATCTGTCCTGGTATAACCATTGTTCACCAGGCACAACAATGGCCTCAATGATGTGGCAATATAATGTGATGAACACCTAAAGAACTTCAGTGAAAAGAATCTGAAGAGTAATTTATTCACGTTTGAAACAAAGCAGTATGCCAGTGGAGTTAGGAGGGAAAGGAAGGCTGTACGTTGAGCAAGAATTAAGCTGCCTGGGACTCAAGCAGAGAAAATTCTCATCCAAGGCTTGAGCTGAGTAGGTGAGCTGGAAACTGCATTTCTTCTCTCCAACCACTCAGCTCATGTGCAACTGTGCAAATTGCAATTAATTACCAAAAAGAAGGAGACAGCCAATACATTCTCACAGGGAAGGAGGCTGAGGGCACCTGTCCAAGGAGCTGTGTGATGAATCTCCACACCAGGAGGGCGCACTAATGAGAAGATGGTGAGCAAGAGCAAGATGGAATTCCAAAGGAATCCCAAATAATTATTGATGATGATTGAGAGAGAAACCACTGGATCGTAGCTTAGGGGAGCCAAAATTCCATCCCTTGGGCTATCAGTTCATACAGACAGAGCCTTGCGTGGGAGGCATCATTAGGATTTAAATTACAGAAACTGAGGTTTTCCAGCCTTCTCAACCACTCCTGGGCTATAATTCCATTAATAATCCAGCAATGCCTCATAGAGAAGAAAAGTGAGGAAATTTGCAGGTCACATAGCGTTCTTTCACGTTGTAAGTTAAAGGTTGTGTAATGTGAAACTTAGATGGGCGGGGGGTTGAAAACACATGGGTTCAGGCATGTGTCTGTTTCACTTAATACCTGATTGACTTATGCAGGTCACTTAACTTTTTCAAATCTGTTTTCTAATCTTCAAAATGGGAGAAAGCTATTGTCATAATAGCTTAGTGCTCAGGACTATACCCACATTTGTGATTATTTTAATAACTTGGCAGCCCAGACATACAATCCTCATACTGCTTTAGACTGTTTTCCAACAAAAGGTAAATCATTTGCCCTAGATAATTCTGATTTTTTTTCATTACCCTGTGACTTCTGTAAGTAGAAACAAGTATCTCTTTGCCGGTAAAGTCAAGTGTGTCATTATTTTAAAAGAACTGTTTGAAAATATATGTGTGTATGTCTCAAGACAGTTTAAGCTGGCAAAGAGATAAATCATAAATAAACAATTAAACAGAAATGATTGATTCCCCACTGGCTTCCCTCTTTTTCTCTCTCTCTCTATATATATAAATGTATGGGTTTCACAAACGTGTTTCTTAAATCTAACACTGCCCTATCAGTCTGTCAGGATTTTCGGTCTGATACACACAAAAACACGAAGCCCAAATCAGGCTAAAAATGTTTACAATATAATTCTGTTTGCCACCTTCTTTGTGCAGACTGAAATACTGCAGAAAACAGAATTCCTTTTATTTACAACGAAACCTTTAAAGTGTATTTAGGAACAACTGAGTTGACAACCATAACACTTGCAATCAAAGTGGAGATTGTTTTGTTTCTTGAAACTCTCTAAGGCCCCCTATGAAAATGGAGCCCGTTTTTCCAGCATGATCCTAGAAGTACACATTCTGTACTTGTCCAAATACCAATGAGTACATGTTTTAAGAGGACTTTATTTAAAGTGACATCATATTGATCTTATATACAAAGATCATTTAATTGGCATCAAGGGGGCCTCCCCGGTGGCGCAGCAGTTGAGCGCTGGGCTGGGAAGCTGCCCACAGCCTCTGCAGCGCCAGTTCGATCCCCAGCCACTGGGCGAGGGTCCCACATGGCGCACAGACCTCTCCTGCCGCCCGCTGCTCCCCTCAGCAGTGTACTTCGGTCCTTCTGCCTGTTCTGCTCCCTGCTCTGGCTCTGGTGAATCCTCTCACACCCCGTGCTTCTGACCTTAACCAGTGCTTGCATAAATAAATAAAAAATAAATCTTTAAATAAATAAATAAATAAATAAATAAATAAATAAATAAATATTTGGCATCAAGGATCCCTCCTTGCTGCTTTTACCCCTTTTCTTAAGGACAGAAATGCATATGACTCTCCCTCATGGAACTGTGACTCGTTCCACTCTAGCCAGGACTCAGAGTAACAATGACTTTAAAAGTCATTAAGTAATGACTTTTAAAGTCACTGTTTAATGGCAGATGCTCCTCTGCCAACAGAGCACTCAAATTTATGAAGAAAGGGAGATGGGTGCCAGACAGGGTCACCATAGGCTGGAGATTCCCCTTCTAGTCTTTAGTTCCCCAAGAGACTTTATCAGGGTTTATCGAGCTTCTGACATAGTGATATCTAAACCTGGTCACAGTTTAGAATACCCTGAGGCCTTAGTTAAAAGTTTAGTTCACTAGCCCTTCCCCTGAAGATTCTGATCAGCAGCCTGGGTTAGGGTCAGGAAATCCCTATGTATAATTAGTATTCTCGGGACTCCTGCTGCAACAGGTTGGCAGAAAATCTTCAAGGAAATCCAGAAGTCCTATGAAGGAACTGCCCTGTCAGATTCAAATAGAGCCTGACTATATGTGCCCATTTTATAGAAGAGAAGACTGAGGCTCAAAGTCACAAATGAAGTAAGGGTCCACATTGAGTCATGAACCAGAGTCTTTAAATTCCAGAGTCCATATTTCTACCTGCTATGAGAGAGGCTGTTAGTGCAATGGGTGACTTAGGTGGTGAGGCATATATTACTTCTCAGCATGTCAGTTTTCAACAGCTCTCTGCTACTATATGCTGTTGAAATCCAGAAATTTTATCATTAAAACCATTAAGTACCTACACAGATGGTCCAGACCATGCCTAAGGGTCAAGTTCCCGGGATTTGTGAAAGTTCTTTTCTATCTTCAGACTATTCTTCCAAACATCTACAGGATTTCCACATGATTGGAATAACAAGAAGTCCAAAAGATTGACATATGTAAATGTTTCATCCAGAGATTTCTTATGTCTAATGTAGTACTCCTCACATCAATTATCTGGTTTTGTGGTTTTTTTTTTTTTTAATAGAAATTTCATAGAAGCAAAAGTGCAGTGATTGAACATGGAATGACTATCCTAGGGCCTAGAGTCCAACCCCTCTTCCCACCTTTACCTCCCCCTACATAGTACCCAATGGTGTTCCTCTTACTCCCCAGGAGTCATGGGGCTCCACAGAAAACAGCTGAAAAGCCAAAATCTGAAGTTCTCCTTCCAATAACAAAAAAGCAGACACTGACAAAATGCTTGAGAAAATGAAATTTTTCCAAAAGAGTGAAGCATAACAGATGATAGAACTCTGTTAACTTGACTACTTTGCTAGGAATGGACATGGTCTGATCATTGAAGACATTAGATTCTCGGAGACTGGTGTTCTGCCTTCTATTATGTGTTCCACTGTTGGCCTCCTTCAGCAGCAGGGCCAGCCTTGGGGCTCCCTGATTACAGCAGCATGACCCTCCACAAGTTCAACCTCCTGGCTTATCACCCAGGCCAGGAGGCAATGCTGCCATGTAGATGAGACCCCATTTGTCAAATTAAATGCACTTCCTGGGTGCTGGCTATGATAGCTGCCATAGTTGTGCAGAGAGAATCTAGAATTGATGTTTCAGGCCAAGTAAGCCTTGGTATTGACTGTGAATATGCTGTTAGCACTAGTTTCCTGCTTTCTAGTCCTGAAAGGATCCAGGTCATTAGTCATCTATGGAGTATTATTTGGTTGCTAAATAAAAATTAATGAAACAAATCCAATTTTATAGACATTTGAGCTGATGAATCTCTTAGAGGTTTCTTTGTCCTATTTGTTCATAGGAATCAGCATCAATCATATGCACTAGTCAGGGCAATGTTGTAACTGTACAGTGAGGACTGAGCCAACCACAGTACAAAGTGAAAGCACATTTCCTGATGGATGGGGATAACTTTCATTTGTACCCAAAAAGATTACCGTAGGTGTAAATGCACCCACTTCCTGGGCCAAAGGGCCAACCCAACCTACTTACTTCACAGCAAGAGGCTCCAACTTTAATGCCTGGAAGTGAGTGTGACCATACCCAAGAGTGACCATTCACTCCCCAACTGCCCTTATTTCCTCTAAGATATTACCTATGCTTCATATCTTATTTAAATAAAAGTCCTAAAAGTAACATGGAAAAGTAGAAATCATATAACTTTTGGCCTTGGATTGTCCTAGATTTTAAGCAAGTTCCTTAGGATGTCTGAAATTTGATTACCTCAGCTGAAAATTGGGAATCATAAATAGATATTTTGAAGATTAATATAGGGATTAAATGAAATATCTATGTATGGCAGCAACCACATAGAAAGCTGCCAAGAGAGTAAAATAAAAAAATAGTACTATTTGAGTAAAGAGCAAACAAACAAATCCTTTCCATCTTCCCCAAGTCATCTCTTCTGTGATCTCATATTGAAGGAAGATAAAATCTCTTCTGATTAATGAATGTTCTCACTAATACCTAGACAAGTGGATCTCAGATTCAGACACACATAACACACTTGGGTTCATTCATCTGGCGTAAGGCTGAGGTAATAAGATATTTTTAACAAGCACCCAAAGTGTTTCAATATGTACTCGGGTTGAGAATTAATCACTTAAATGACTTAAAGTTTCCTATCAATTTTCTTTATTCAAGATTCACTGCATTCTGTAGTATACTAGTAAAACAGCCTTACTGATGATCAAATCTGGCATTGTCATTTCTGTATTTAAAAAGTCTACATTAATTTTCTTTGCCTGTTGCAAAGATGGCAAATATACTTCTCCTCTATACCAATTCCATTAAGTTGGTGATGGCTCCTACAGCCAGACATAGGGAAGGATTCCACAAGTTGGCTTGGGCTCAGCAGGAAAGAATACCATTGATGGCAGATTGCAGACATCTGCCATGAAACCAGAAAAGGGGGAGTTCCGGGATTTGCCATTCCAGGCATGTGGAATAAAGCTAAAACTCTTAACACGACACAGAAAATCTTGAACAGATCATTTCTCTAACTGCATTTCCTTCCTATGAAACAATAAGCTATGTCCATAATTAATTTCTTATTTTCTTATTTTTCCTTCCAAGCATGAATCCTTAACTCTCCAACTTTGCTCATGCTATTCCTTTGCTAAAAATGGCCTTATTCTCCCTTCGCCCTCACATCCCCCAAAACCTTCTTCAAGATTCAGGCTGAATGTCACCTTTTCTGGGAGAATTCCTATAGCTGCGCCAGATATAATTAGTCTCTCTCCACATCTATGACTGCAAAGCATCTTCCCCTGTCTTTATAACCAACTTTGTCATAATACCATATGGTAATTTTACTCTATGTTTATGTATTCAAATCTCCTAATACAGGAGCATCGATAATGCTCAGGAAATGTTTTGAATGAATGCATGAACACTTTGGGCTGACATAGTATCACATACTCATCTTTGTTTCCCAGTGCCCAGTTACTGACACATAGTAGGCATTTCAGGACTTTGCTGAGCGACTGAGTCTGTGTCAGCAGGCTCTGTGTCACCCATATGGTACAGTGATCTGGGCTCATTCTGAGTCACAAATCACAATCTGCCAGAGAACTTCCATCTGGAGAGATTACTCCCCACAGCAGCTTTTCCTTTCAGTCTTTAGGCCTGTTTTGTTCCTTATTCAACAGGAAATAATTGAATGCTAGCACTGACTCAAAAATAACTTGGGAAGCTATAAAAATTGTAAAAGGTCTATTAGTAATATTGCGCAGGATGCTTTATGGCCACCCTGTAGAGCAACGTGCACCAAGCCCCCAGGGTTTCTTTATGAATGTCTACTGCACACACTTCTTATCCACGTGGCCAGGGCAGCATACCCGTCCTCTGTGACCCTCTTGTGTGCAAATCAGCCTCCCTGCCTGCTCAGTGCAGCAGAAAGTCCTTCTGTGGTCTACATGTGGAGGAAAGGCAAACGCTCAGGGCACACTCAGGTCTAGCCGTCATCAGGGTGGTGTGGAAGAGGTATTACCACTGTCCTTTTTCACTCCACCCCACCTGCTACATTAGCACTGTACTATTAACAGAAGATGAAATTCTGCCCCCAAAGAGTTCTTTCATAAGTATGACAAGGTTGAGATGCACAAGGAGTTAATCTTTCTTGATTCTGAGTGGTTTACTCATTTAAATCAGCATCGCTGCAGAGCAGAAACTATTTTGGCTCTATGCATAAGTGGAATATCTAATATAGAATTACATTATAATGAAATATGCATTAATGCAAGCCTCATAAAGTGCTTTTCATGTTCTGCGGGCATCCTAAAGTTTAAAATGCATGTAATCTTATTTTAGTTGCTGCTCAAATGATGATACGTCAGGTTAATATGCTTAATTAAAAGTCACAGTTGAAGCATTCAAAGGGATAGTTAATTTACTATTGACATTTGCCTTAACACAGTTAAGCATTGTGGAAACAAGACAATGGGACATGTCACTCCTGCTAGGAACAGAAGGAAGATATTTTATGATTTTTCAGGAAGCAGCATGTGTTTAATACCCAAGAAAACGCAACTAACCAATCCCTAAAATATTTGCCACTTATAATAAATTTTTGCTTAAAGAGACTTTCAAAATAATACCCAAACCACTGAATTGTCTACTTTTAAATGAAGATTAATGAGAAAGAGTAGTTCAAAGAACCATTTAGACCACAATTCAGGTCTGATTAGTTGACTGGTGGACACATTCCTTAGAAAGGGATGAACACTCTCCTTTAAACTTCTGATTAGCTGGCTTTCCAGATGCTAAAAGCGAGAGTTGAAGCTAATGAAGTTCACTTCCTACCACTTGTCACTGAATTTAAAATTAAATGACTGAGTCCTTTCCATTCACAAAAGTCCTGATCACACATTTATAAAGCTTTATCCTTTTGTTCTCCAGCCCTAAATTCCAGCCTGTTTAAAATGCAGTTCCGACAGTCCTCTCATGTCTGTTCCTGCGTCCCATTGTTCAGGTGGTGGATCCGGTGGCACAGCCTGTACCTCATCCCACTCTCTTCTCTGGCCAGGCTTGAGGTCTGGCCAGGCCAAAATTCCATGCTCCCCGAATTGTGCCTCCAGAATTTTTTTTTCCAAATATTTCAAAGACTCTCAAGATTTCCTCCTAATTATTCGACCTCCTGTATCTTGGAGGGGGGTTGGGAAACAGGCCAACAAAGTCAGGCCTGCGGTGGGATACAGGTGCAGAAGAAATCTGCGTGCAGGAAGACTGAGCTCCTGTCCCTCTCGTGCCATGGACAAAGGGCTCCTTGTGCTACTTGGCTGGGTGGGACCCTGTAGCAGAAGAGATAGGCACATGCAAAAGGGGGAACTGCTGATCAGAGGGACAAATGTATGAAACAGAAATCAGAGCTCCCTCTCCCCAGGTGAAGAGGGTGTCTCAGCCAGCCCCAAGCACTGCCAGGCAATGGAAATGGTGGGTGGGTCAATGTGGCCACCGGGGTATTGCACTTGAGGCAGAGGTGTGGCGCTCAGCTGCCACACGTGCTTGGAGGAGTCCCCAGGCAGGCAGCTCATCAGTATTACACCCCACCCCGCAGGCTCTGAGACCTTGATGACAAATCAAATTGTTTTTCTAATCAATGATTTCAATGTCTATGTTCATAGTGCTCCACTGCTAACACAGAGGAGAGTTTCCTTTACAGGTTCTACACATTTATTTAATTATGGTCACTTTGTTACTCCTGTTCTGCCCTGGTCTTAGGTTCTCACCTTTTTGTTTTGATTCACTCATCAACTTCCCTAATGCCACCTCTTCTCTAAACACACACACACACACACACACACACACACACACACACACACACCCCTTCAAGGGACAATAAATTACTGTATCTGCCCTAAGTAGGGATACCGCAGGATTGACTGAGCAGTACAGTGCTCTATGTAGTTTGAGCTAAGGCTCTGAAACAACCCCTTGTATTTATGTGGTGAGATTCTTGAAAGTCAAATATTTGCCTTCCTGATGCTTTAGAACCATATGCAAAGGTCAAGCCGAGTGGAAAGTTCGGATTCTTCATTGGGCAACATATATTTTTAGGACTCTTTGACAAGATCATAAAATGCATTAAATGTGGCCAAAGTTAATAGCAGAATATTAAAGAGCAGGAAACACGCAGTTTGGGGACAGGCAAGAACAGCATTACCAGAAGGGAAAAGCCCAGGCACTGTTGGAGCCAACCTTGGGGTCCATAACAAATAGGGTGGAGGTGAAATGGATCAAGCTGCCAACTTAAATCCCTTCCAACAACCAAAGATTAACAAGCAAGAGAAACAGGAGAGGCCCATGTACAAAAGTGTGGCAGCCAAATTACCACCAGCATTTAGAGTGACAAAATTACTTCCAGGTGGCGAGTAGGAAGTTGTGATAAAGGAGATCACAGGGAAGTGCCTTTGAATACTGTGTAGGCTTTAGAAGGAGGACAGGGAATATGTCAAACACGATCAGGGTAGCTCAAGTCCAGTGTTCCATTAAGATAGTGGGAAAAGATCACCTGCTTCTCTCTGGTTCATTGTTGCTGTGTTTTAAGCTACTCACAATACTGGAACCATCTTTGAGATCATCAAAAATCTTAACACTAAATGGATTATAAACTACTTTCTATGTTTTCAATTACTAGAGTTTATTTTTTAAAACAGATTTATATTGACAGAAATTGGAGCAGAAAGTAGTCCCATATAGCCAATCTCCCTCTGCAGAGTTTCCCCTGTTGTTAACATTCTGCCTTAAATTGGTACCTTTGTTACAATTGGTGAGCCAATATTGATACATAATTATTCACTACATTTGTAGTTTACATTTTGGCGCTCCCTATCTAGTATGGAATCTGACATATATAATGATAGGTATTCACCATTAGAGTCCAGGTATAACTCATTGTACTGTGCTTTACTTTATGGTTTTGTAGATAATTATATTTTTCACTTCACCAGCAAAAAGATTAACTTGCTAGAGATGATGGTTAGCATTTTTAGCAATAAAGTATTTTTAAATTAAGGTATGTACATTGTTTAGGCATAATGCCCTGGTACACTTAATAGATATCATTTTTACATGCATTCAGAAACCAAGAAATTGTGTGACTTCCTTTATTGTGATATTTTCTTTATTGCAATGGTCTCAAGTGGAACCCATGATATCTTAGAGGTATGCCTGCTTCATACATACTAGTTGTTGTTGTTGTTGTTGTTGTTTTTAAAGAGAACTTAGATTTCAATTTCCAGATATCTATTTATTCTCCATTACAAGACAAACATCAACAGATACACCAAGATTGAAATCATACCAACCATCTTATCTGACCATGAAGGCATCAAACTAGAAATAAACCATAAAGAGAAGGCAAGGTATTCTCCTACCTCGTGGAGATTGAAACCCACACTACTGGAAGTCCACTGGACTAACGAGGAGATAAAAGAAGAAATTAAAAAATTCTTTGAACTGAATGACAAGGAGGACACCAATTTCCTAAATGTATGGGATGCAGCAAAAGCAGTAATAAGAGGAAAATATATAGCAATAGATGCTCACATCAAGAAACAAGAAAGAACTCAAAGAAACAACCTAATCTCGAAACTCAAAGATCTAGAAAAAGAACAACAAAAAAGCCCCAAAACCAGTAGAAGAAAAGAAATAATAAAAACCAAAGCAGAAATAAATGAAATCGAAACTAAAAAAACAATCCAAAAGATCAATGAAACCAAGAGCTGGTTCTTCGAAAAAATAAATAAAATAGATAAACCCCTTGCCAGGCTCACAAGGGCAAAAAGGGAGAAAGCACAAATAAATAGGATAATAAATGAAAGAGGAGAAATCACAACGGACACAGCAGAAATCAAAAGAATTATTAATAACTACTATGAACAGTTATATGGAAACAAGTTTAACAATCTAGAGGAGATGGACAAATTCCTACAACTCTACAATCACCCAAAGCTAGATAAAGAAGAAATAGAACACCTAAACAGACCAATTACAATTAGCGAAATTGAAATGGTAATCAAAAACCTCCCCAAAAACAAAAGCCCAGGACCTGATGGATTTACAAATGAATTCTACCAAACATTCAGAGACGAATTAGTGCCTATCCTTCACAAACTCTTCCAAAAAATTGAGAAGGAAGGTATAATACCTAACACGTTCTACGAAGCCAACATTACACTAATACCAAAACCGAACAAGGACAACACAAAAAAAGAAAACTATAGGCCAATCTCCCTAATGAACACTGATGCAAAAATCCTCAATAAAATTTTAGCTATCAGAATCCAACAGTGTATCCATAAGGTAATTCACCACGACCAAGTAGGATTCATTCCAGGGACACAAGGATGGTTTAACATCTGAAAATCAATCAACGTTATCCAACACATCAACAAAAAGAAATATAAAAACCATATGATAATATCAATAGATGCTGAGAAAGCTTTTGACAAAGTGCAACTCCCATTCATGATAAAAGCCCTTGAAATTCTTGGGATACAAGGAACATACCTCAACATCATAAAGGCCATCTATGACAAGCCAACAGCCAGTATCATTCTCAATGGTGAAAAGCTGAAAGCAATTCCATTAAGATCTGGAACAAGACAAGGATGTCCACTCTCACCACTGCTTTTCAATATAATACTGGAAGTCCTAGCCAGAGCAATAAGACAAGAGAAAGACATCCAAGGAATCCAAATAGGAAAAGAAGAAGTCAAACTATCACTATTTGCAGATGATATGATAATATACATAGAGAACCCCAAAAACTCCACAGAAAAACTAATTCAACTCATCAATCAGTTCAGTAAAGTGGCAGGATACAAAATCAACACGCAAAAGTCAGTAGCCTTCCTATATACAAACAATAAATCTGAAGAAGAAGAAATCAAAAAAACCATCCCTTTTCTTATTGAAACAAAAAAAATCAAATATTTGGGAATAAATCTAACAAAAGAGGTAAAGGACCTATACAAAGAAAACTATAAAACACTGTTAAAAGAAATAGAAGAAGACACAAAGAAATGGAAAGACATCCCCTGCTCATGGATTGGAAGAATAAACATTATTAAAATGGCCATCCTTCCAAAAGCAATATACAGATTCAATGCTATTCCAATCAAAATTTCAATGTCATTCTTCAAAGAAATAGAACAATTATTGATGAAATTCATATGGAATCACAAAAAACCCCGAATAGCCAAAGCTCTCCTGAAAAAAAAAGAAGGGAATGGAGGCATCACACTCCCAGACTTCAAACTCTACTACAAAGCCACAATCATCAAAACTGCATGGTATTGGAACAAGAACAGACATACCGACCAATGGAATTGAATAGAATATCCAGAAATAAACCCACAGATTTATGGTCAACTAATCTTTGACAAAGGAGCAAAGACTATGCATTGGAGCAAAGAAAGTTTGTTCAATAAATGGTGCTGGGAAAACTGGGTCGCTACATGCAAAAGAATGAAGCTTGACCACTACCTCACACCATATACAAAAATCAACTCAAAATGGATTAAAGAACTAGACATAAGACCTGAAACCATAAAATACATAGAAGGAAATATAGGCGAAACACTACGTGATTTTCATATCAAAGACATCTTTACAGACACATCACCCAAAGCAGTGATAGTGAAGGCTAAGATCAACAGCTGGGACTACATCAAATTAAAGAGCTTCTGCACAGCAAAAGAGACAATAACAAAAACAAAGAGAAACCCCACCAACTGGGAGAAAATTTTTGCACACAACACTAATGATAAAGGACTGATCACAAAAATCTGCAAAGAGCTGATGAGACTTAACAACAACAAAGAAAATAATCCAGTCAAAAAATGGACAGAGGAACTAAAAAGAAACTTCTCTGAAGAGGAAATGCGAATGGCCAACAGGCATATGAAAAAATGTTCAACATCACTTGCAATCAGGGAAATGCAAATCAAAACTACCATGAGATACCATCTTACACCAGTGAGAATGGCACATATTAAAAAAACTAGCAACAACAAATGTTGGCGAGGTTGTGGAGAAAAAGGAACTCTTCTGCACTGTTGGTGGGAGTGCAAACTGGTCCAACCACTATGGAGAGCTGTGTGGAGATTTCTGGACCTACTAAACATAGAGCTTCCACAGGATCCAGCAATTCCACTCCTAGGTATTTACCCAAAGAACACAGAAACATCAATTCCAAAGAACACCTGCACCCCTATGTTTATAGCAACACTGTTTACAATAGCTAAGCTATGGAAACAGCCCAAATGCCCAAAAATAGATGACTGGATTAAGAAGATGTGGTACATATATACCATGGAATATTACTCAGCATTCAAAAAAGATAAACACATGCAATTTGCAGCAACATGGATGACGCTGGAAGGGATCATGCTCAGTGAAATAAGCCAAAAAGAAAAAGAAAAATACCGGATGGTCTCACTCATAGCAGGGATCTAGAAAACTTAAATAAGGGACCAGGAAAATGAATAACTATAAGAAAGTGAAAATCAAAATCAACAAAAACTATGAACCAGAGACACTTTTTGGGGGGTGGGGGCGGGAGGGGAGGGATTGGGGTCAGAATGGGGGGATTGCAATTGTATGGGGAATATAAAAATAAAATTTATTAATTAAAAAAAAAACCCATATAGGGAGGGAAAACAGATACTGCTTGTACATGCATAAGCAGTGTCCATGTAGAAAAATCACCCTGTTGACATGAATTACAAGCAGGAAGAGAACATTCAGAACTTGCCTTTTCTTAGTAAGAATAGTTTATGCAGGTTTGCAACTTTCAGTGCAACATGAATGTTTGGATTAGACTAATTAGTGCCCAGAGAATTTAGAATGATTTGGAAAAAAATGGCAATATTCCTCATAAATTACTGCATGCCCTTGAATTTTTTTCTAGATAGTCTGGAAAATCTGGCCACTTCCATATTCCCCAAAACTGTGTGAAACACTGCCCACAATTTTGAGGTGAGACTGTCCTGTTAATCCTGAGTTACAGTCACAGTATAGCCCCTGAGTATATTGAACAAGAAAGATTGTTAGAGGATATTTCTTCATCTCTGATAGGAGGCCACAAATGGAAGATGTCTGTGAAGAACTAAGAATAGAGGAGAAAAGAGCTGGAGGTGGGGGAAAGAGAAAAATACTTCTGAGTTCAAATGATAGGAAACAAGAAAAGCCCCAGGGCACAAGAAATGGAATCAATCTACTAGTAATAATAAGAGGAGATGGAAAAAGTAAAACAGACAAAAGCTATGTCCCCTTTTCCTCTTGAATTAAAACTCAAATTTGTTCCATCTGGCACTATGCTGAGAAAATTCTGCGTTTTTGCACTGACTGATCCAGTGCAGATGATTTTTTTTTCCCCTTACATTTAAGAGGAAATTTCCTTCACAATTCATTCACTCTACTCTATCCCACCCCCACAAATCCACTTTTATAGATTTTTTTTCTTTAATTGTGGGAGGTTGTTATTTTTTAAAAGAGGAAGTTTGCCTCTTACTTGGCTTTATCACTTGCCATTTTGGGATAATTTAAACTTCCTTCCTCTTTCTTTCCTGTCTGAAAGAGCTTCTACAAGTGAGATCTAGTTGAAATTCTGAAGGAACATGTTTCCGGTTTCCCATTGTATTCTCAGAATACTTGCAAGGGCCAATTCAAGCTTTTTCAAGTGGAATTATCCTAAGAAGACTTATTTCTGAATGTGTGTCCACTGACAGATTCAAGGAGATCATTACTGCTGAGGGAAAAAATTACTTTATTTCACCACAAGATAGATGTGTGGCCTCTGTCACCATTTGTAAGAGCTACAAGCACCAAGCAAAAGAAAATAGGCCCTACAGAGAAACACATGTGACTGTTGATTGTAAGTGCACAGAGATTTAACACCCCAGTGATACTATAACTATTTATTTGGTGCCTACTAAGTGCCAGAAACTGTGCTAGGTGCTAGGGGTGGGCTCCATGCACCTGTTTTCTTGCAACTTATGCTCTAACAATCTAGTGTGTGGAGGACAAGGAGGTGTTTAAATTAAATTAAGCAAATGGAATAATTACACAGTATGGCCACTCTTTGCTATGATGTAGAATAATTATAGAGAGGAGAAGCTATATTAGTCAGGGAAAGGCTTTCTGATGAAGAATGAAAAGAAGCCAAACTCACAAGGAGCTCTAAGAAAACTGTTCCAAGAAGAAAAAGACCAGCATGCGTAGAGCAAAAGCTAGTGAGAATGGAGCACTCAGGACCTGGAGAGAAGACAACGGATGTAGAATTATGGCACATGAGCGAGGCATCCATCAAAGGATTTTAGGCAAGGGAATCATGGATTCTAATTGACTTTTGTACAAATCACTCAGTTGTGCCATGGAGAATTGTAGGAAACTGAGCATGGCATCTGGGAGTCATATTAGGAAGCTATTGCATTAGTGCAAGCAAGAGAGAAGGGTGGCCTGGACATAGGGAACTGTGAAAACTTACGTGGAAGTCAAATCACAGGACTGTTATTAATTTGGCATGGGGTAAAGGGTCAGGGGAAATGAGAAATCAAGAATAACTCCCAAATTTTAATTCAAAAGAGACATGTGCATGGTTTACAGAGCTAGAAGGACTAGATGGGGACAAGGAGGACTTAAGAATTCAGTTTTAGATACTCTTGTTTTGAGATTGCTGAATAAAAATGGTGAGTAGTCAGTTAGATAAATGAAGTTAGAGCTCATATATATGAGATCCATATGTGTGATCTATAATTTTCTTCATATATATCATATATATGAAGTTAGATTCATATATATATATATATATGTATATGAATTGTTAACCTACAGATGTTATTTGAATAAACCATACTTTGAGAGATGGTGCTCGGAGGAGATAGGAGGTGTCAGAACAGATCCTCAAGTTTAAGGCTAGGTAGCAGGGTGGGAGTCAGCAAAGAACACTGCATAGGCGGAGCCCCTGAGGGGGGGGAAGAGAGTGTGGGTCCCTAAAAACTCAGGTAGGAGAGTGTGTGGGAAGCTTTACACTGCCTGGCAGACTGAGGGATACAGAGGAGTGTCCTTTAGACTTGACGATATAGAGGTCATTGATGGACCTTGACAAGAGCAGAGTCAGTGGAGTGGCAGGGGCAGAAGCCAGTAGGAGGTGGATTGAGGGGTGAACAAAAATGAGGAAGTGGAAATAGTGAGCAAAAATTAAATCTTCTGAGTATTTTTGCTCTAAAAGAAAGCAAAGAGGGCCTCCCCTGGTGGCTCAGCGGTTGAGCACTGGGCTGCAAATCTGCCCACAGCCTCTGCAGTGCAGGTTCGATCCCTGGCCACCGGGCGAGGGTCCCACATGGCGCACAGACCTCTCCTGCCGCCTGCTGCTCCCCTCAGCAGTGTGCTTCCTCAGTCTGCTTGCTCTGCTCCCCTCTCTAGCTCTGGTGAATTCTCTCACCCTCCCGCACTTCTGACTGTACCCAATGCTTGTATAAATAAATAAATAAATCTAAAAAAAAAAGGCAAAGAAATGGAGTAAAATGTGGAGAGTTAAGAACATGTCTGTTAAAAGTGGGTGGAAATGAGTTAGTAGCAAGGGAAAAGACAGTTGTGAAGAAGTGAATAAAAGAGAAACTCTCTGCAAAGATGTCAGATAGTAAATTCTAGACCCCATGAGTAGGGACTGGCCTTTGATGGGAGAAACATGTGCAGAAGAACAGGCAGAGGAAAAGAATGGGGAGCATACAGGCAGGACAAGGGGGAGTTTGATGGTGGGATGATGGATTGGTTCCTATTTATTATAGCTGATGCCTTCTCTTTCTTTTCAGTGGAGTATGTGGCAAGATCATTGGCTGACAACAAGGACAGATTCCAAGCTGGTGGAGAGACTAGCCAGTCAGATCAGGGAGGGAAAGCAAGTGTTGATAAAAAACATGGTCAGGGTATCACACAGAGTCCCCAGGTGAGGTTTGTTACTCAATTAGTTGAGTGTTTTTCTCCAATGCTTCCCAGAGAGAGGACCAATCTTGTTTCCTCCAGAAGTCCCCTTACACCCTGTCAGGTGCCAACTCTGGGTAGCTTCAGAAATGCAGGACAAGAAGCTCTCTGTGAAATGAAACTCTAACACTGCACAAGCACCTGGGAACAAGGGGTGCCCAGCAAGGGCCAACTGAGGGTAAAATAGATGTAGGGAGGAATTTACTCTAATTCTTACCTATCCCTTTCAAGATATTCATTTCTCCAATAATTGGGTGCAAAGATTATCAAAACCTCCAAGATTTGTATGTTTTTTTTCTTTATATTATTGCTAACAAGTGTATTGAGTTATCTATGAATATTCACATATAACAAATGCACTAAGCACACGCAGAGCTGTGGGAGGAATGGATAGAAAACTGATGTCAAATAGTAGCCAAGCTTTACCCACAGGAAAACAGATTTGTCCTTCCCAAAGCAATTCACTACACCAGGACACATGCTGCCTAGGGATGATTATGGGCCTATCTGTACATTCCAGAACATGCACAGTGGACAAGGCACCCACAGACAGTCCACAGCTGTCCCTGTTGATGCTATGGCTGATGGTACCACAGGCCTGAGGCCCTGGGCTGCCCAATTGTTGAAAACCCCACAGAATCTAAGGGGCCTTTGCTATGGAACTGGCCACGCATTTCAGGAGTGGTTACAGTGCTCAGTGGCTCCTGCCCACCACATCCTCAACTTTTGCAAAGGTAGTAAGTCCCCTCCCTCTGGACTTGCACCCTGGCCCATACCGCAGAGCCTGCAGTCAGAGACAGAGGAAACACAAGGACATCCAGGCTGACCCTGCCAGAGCAAAATCCAACCTGACATTACACTCTGTTTGAAATGAGATCAAGGGCAAGGTTTGGGGTTACAGAGGGTGAGGAAATGAGAGACATAGTTGACTATGTTCCACAAGTCTATTAAATACTTAACAAGACCAGTTGTTCAGGCACTTCCTGGAACTCAAAGCTCTCACAGCTTAAGTGTCAGGCTGGTTGTTTTACATGCATTTCTCTTTCATTCCTTGGACAAACTGTATTTTACAGATGAGGACAATCTGGGGCTGAGAAACATGACAGTGATATGACCATTGAGGATAAGTTCCATCAGGGCCAAGGGACAGTGAACTTTGAACAATCCCCACTGGCAAGGGAAAAGGAGACATGTGGGAGGCTTGATTTAGAAAAGAAATTCTGGACAGTGACAAGAGACTGAAACACATGGAGAAGAAAATAGCAGCCATAATAATTTAACCAATCAGAACAAATCATTTGGGGGAAATTTTACATATTTTCCATAGAAAGGCTTGATGAAGGAAATGACATTATTTTAAAAAGATTAATCTGACAGAATAGAAGGTGTGAGAAGCAGCCTTTGCAAGGCTGCTGTGAACCTCAGTGCAGATTAATGGAGTAGCAGCACTATTTGTTAAGCCTCCGGCGCCGCCCTAGGTTCCTGACATTTACACAGTCCTCACTTCGCCCTAATAGACAGGCATTGCTTCCAGAGATGGAGGAATTCACCCCATGGGGGTCACACTCTAATAAGAGGAGGGTCCTTGGCTGCAGTTGAAGCCCACGTTGGTCTAACTATAGTGCTTTCCCACTGTGCTATGCCATGGGGCCTTCAGAGACCCAGGGAGTTTATGGGAATGGGTAAGAGGTTTCTGGACCTGTTGCCTGGGGAGCACTGCAATTACCCCACTTGCTCAGTAATTGTGTTCAAGGAAGTCTGCTGCTATTCCTCAGCCCTTGTCTCTGCCCTCTCCCAGGACAGCAGAATTGCACATTGAACTAAGGGGAGAGGCAATGATAATAAAAAACAGCTACCTCTTCTCAGAGGGAAGTAACTTCCACCTGGATTGTCACCTCTACTGCCAAGAGCAGGCTGACAAATAGAATGCAAGAGAAAAATGCACATATCAGGACCAAAGCTGTAATTGGAAGAGTAGGTAAACATATTCTCAAGTTGACAAACTAAAGTCTGCATAAGCTAACTTCATGGATCCATATTAAAAATATCAGTATCCTCAGCATACATTTGTTTAAAATGCAGCCAATGTTGGAAACCAAGCAAGTATAGTACACATCACAACTGTGTGTACACTCTGGTCTGAGAGACTCCTTTTCACTTTTGTACTAATATTTTGTACTAATTAATACCCTAAATGTGGCCCTTGGGATTTCTGTTTTGAACACACACAAAAAAGAAAGGCCTAGTTCCACTGAAGAAGAACTAGTTCACATATGGAAAAGAAGTTAAATTACTCAGGGTTCTCCAGAAAAAACTGAATAAATAGGAGAGATACAATTATAAAGGGATTTATTATAAGGAATTGGCTCACATCATTATGGGGGGCTAAGAAGTCTCAAAGTCTGCAGTGGGCAAACTGAAGACCCAGCAGAGCAGAAGCAGCTCCAGTCTGAAGGGTGGTAGAAACAAGACCCAGGAAGGGCTGATTTTTAGGTCAAGAGGCATGAACTGACCTAACCCTGAGCTCAAGGCAGTCAGACCTGAGGATTCCCTTTTACTTCTAGAGGGTCACCTTTTTGTTGTATTCAGTTGGTCTGGTGGCACCCAGCCACTTTAGAGACAACTATCTGCTTTACTCAGTCTTTCTGTTCAAATGTTAATCATCCAGAAGTAACCCCACAAACATACCCGGGATAATGTTTAACCAAACATCTGGGCATCCAGGGTGACTTGATTGAGTACCCACCACACTGGTGAACTGTGCAGATAAAGGGGGAGAAGTCAGATCAAATCCCTCAAAGCTCAACCATGAGATAGATCAGCATTCCTCCACAAAAACCAGAGGCTGGGACTCCACTGCACCCCCTTTTCCTCTGAAAAGTGAGTGGAAGGTTAAACCACTTCCCCCTTTTGATAAGCTGAGATGAGGAGTAAGATGCTCTATCTGGGGGCAGAGCAGGAGATTTCAAACTTGGGATGCAGAGATCTAAAGGCATCGCCCCTTGGATGGATGTTCATCTGATTAGGAAGGGGCTCCATCACCTGGCCAGGCTCTCAAAGGGCCTGTCTCCTACACAAGAGTAAGGATCACCACTCCAAAGTGAGAAAAGTCTTCCCACAGAGCAAAAACTCAGAATTAAGAACCACAGGCATTTCAAAAATATTTGAGCTGAATTTCTAAATAGTGCTTAGTTACATGAAGGAATATACCTCAGCAGACTCGCTGGGCCTTAGTGGATTCTCATTAATGTGGGGCCAATGTTCTAAAGTGTAGCTGACACCCAGGCCTTTGGTCTGTCTCATTGGAAACAGGACATACAGACCCTACAAAGCCAGAACCTGAGCTCCAAAATAAAAGACAATCACAGAAATAGTGGGTGGCATTTGTGACAGTGAATGTGCCAAGTGACGCTGACCTGGGAGAAACACCTACTGGCAGGTGAAGCAGTCAGGTCACCATATTTGAGGACCAGATAGACCAGCCAGGGTCAGAGGGTACCTCAGCACAAAGGAATGGGCCCAGTCAATTCTACAGACTTCCAACTCTTCCTTTTCCTATCTGTCACCACTCTGACAAATCAGCTATGATGAAAAGATACGGCCTTGTTCTGCAGTGGAGGCTGCACATAAACTGAGCTCCCTCAGGAAGGCGAGAGGGTCTTTCATCTCATCCATCCAAAGGGTCTATTTTTAGCCTGGATTAGTTTCCTGGGGTTGTTCTAACAAAGTACCACAACCTGGGTATCTTAAAACAACAGATTTGTTCTGAAGGCCAGGTGTTTGGAATCAGAGTGACAGCAGGTTCCCTCAAGGAGGTGTCCTTCCTTAGTGCTTCTCTAGTCTAGCCCCTGGGTTGCCTTCGGGTCATCTTTGGCATTCCAAGCTCCACCTCTGTCTTCACATCGTCTTCCTCATGTATAGTATCTCTGCATACAAATGTCCCTCTTCTTAGAAAGACATCAGTTACTGAATTTAGGCTCCAGCCACATTTGGTATGACCTCATCTTCAACTGATGACATCAACAAGAACCCTATTTCCAAAGAAGGTCACATTCACAGGTGCCAGGGATTAGAACTTGAATAGATATTGATGAGAAGGGCAGGATATGCTTCAACCCACAACACTTCAGATATGGTAACTTCCTCTTCTTCAAACAGGAATTTGTTGGCATCCAAGTGATAGGGTATAGAAGACAGGCAGTAATTCATTTCAAGCAATATTTGTTGAGCAACCACTGTCCATGCAGCCAGACCTGGGCACTAAGGATCCCACTGTGAATGAGCCACCACCGCACTCCACAAGGGAGCTGCCCTCGTGGAGTGCGGTGGTGCAGTGGAGACAGAGCAGGAATAACCAAAATGACTTCCAGGTGTCTCCAGGGGGCAGAAAACTAAGCAGACCTTGAATGGACAAACCATTCAAGTTTACAGGGGATGCAACGGCAAGGATCTTGAGGCAGTGGACAGAGGTGACACCACCAGCGCATACAATATGCCAGGGGAGCAAAGGGACAGTTCAGGACTACCAGTCCATTTCAGAGTCAGGATAAGGGGAATGGGAAACAGGAAGCTGTTTGCCCACAGTCCCTCCAGGCCTCCACTACCTGTTGCCATTTGGTCGTGGTAATCTTACAGATGTTTCTTTCAAGGCTTTAAATTTCAATTTCAGCAGCAATTCTTAGTGACTTGTCACTGTGCCCACTTAGCTTTCCCCCTGTACGACAGTCCTTTAGGAATTTGTGACTTGCAGTAGACTGCAAATGTCAGCTGGAGGAAAAGACAAATGATAATAATATACTGGGAGTTGCAGCCTCTTTGCTAATTCACAAAGCTGTTTCCAGAAAAACATTGCCTGTTAATTAAACAAGTCCCTTTCTTCTGACAGATGAAAACATAGGGACAATCTCATCCCATCAGATGAGGAGTGTCACTACCCTGCAAGGGGGCCTGTTTTTCTAAGGGAATTGACTTCTTGGGAACAGCAGCAAAAAGCTTTTACAGTAGGTAGAGCTCTGATCTTTAAAGCACTCAACAAACATTAACTAATTAATTCACCCACACCCCATGGGTAGGCATCATTCATTAGCTACTGTTTGTAGGTGGGGAACAGAAAGTAACAGCCGAAGTGGTTTTGCCAAGGTCAAAAAGGAAATCTGTGGGACACCCAAAGAAAGAAGCAATGCAGCCTCTGCCCTAAGCTGCCCGGCATCTGTCTTGGGGACCAGTCTCTCCTTTGTGCTCACCCTCAAACTGTTATTGAAAGACTTTCTCCATCCATTCAGCTGCTGGGGATGTGTTTTAGGATTCCTGGTGATTGATAGGGTCTGCAGTGAGTCAGCTCCTTTTTATTAGGTGCCACTTCAAGAGACCAAATTTGTGGCAATTTCCATTTACATAGTAGGAATCTTTTTTTAGCTTTGACAATTATTATGAAATCAAAATCAAGATAAGAGACCTCCCCAGAGACAGACAGCTAGTAATGGGTGAATCACAAGAAAACCCAAACTCAGCCTTACTGCACCAACACCTTTATTTAGTGATGTCACCATCTATGCCTTTCTGCTACCTTCCATGTTCCTGTCTACGTTGTCCTTCTCCCACTCACAAGACCAAGCTCAAGTCCATCTCTCCCTAGAAGTCTTCAATTCCTGTTAGCATCTCTCATCTCTTACTCCCTTTGCTGCTTCTGTCTCAACAACTACATTTGTGCAGACAAGAGGTCTTATCTTATCCTCAGGCCCTAATGATCTACTTTAAAGAAGAAAAGATGTGAGGCAAAAACTTGCCAACTCTCTCTGTCCAGCAGGTACCAGGCTCCCAAAGAGATGAGAGCAGGGTGCAGGTGGCACAAAGCTGTCCTGCGGGGAGCCAGTTCCTGCTCAGAACCTGCAGAGGTGCTTGGAAGAAATTTGTCTGTGTTAGTAATAATGGCCAATGCTTGGAGCTTCAAGTTCTTTGTATGGTCTGTATTTTCTGATGTCAGTGAGACAGACCAAAGGATGTGCCATGGGTATAGAACTGGGTATTGCAAATTGAATAAAGGGTAGGAAGGAGCACTGAAACATGGAAGGGAGAAATGGTGGGGATGCTAGCAAGTCTAGAATTCACACCCCATAAAAAGCAACCATTTGTGATTGACAGGTTGTTTTGTTTTATTTAGACCAATGCATATGCTTCTGGATGGTTGACAATTACAGTTATTGGCTAATTGTGAGATGTGAGTATAGTGGCAGATTCTGCTTGACTGCATTTGTGTGTGTGTTCTGAGCAAGCTAAGAACTGTTCCTCTCCATGTTTGTTTCCTCATGAGAAAAACACATCTATTTACAGGGTTAATTGAATGTTACTTTAAGTTCCTCAAGGAAATAACACAAAATTGCCTGTCATTTTTCTTACTTTAAAGGTTGTAGTAATGGTAAGTTTTCCTGAAAAATAGTTTTAATTTGTGTATTTTTCATCTTCCCTTTGAATTGTTCCAGTTTTGATTTGGGGTGGATAAATGAACTTCAGAACATTTATGAGTCCATGGTGAAATAAGGGTGTCATTTTTGAAAGTAGATTTTCCGAGAAAAAGTAAAAAGAAGACAACTATGTGTCAACACCTAGCCCCTTTGCTGGTGGTTTTAACAATCTTCTAGAAACCCCATTGTGTGATAAAGACCTACAAAGTGATTAGGATGGAAAGAAATGAAAGAAAATGGAATACAGAACAGTTCAAATCTCTAGAAATAAATAATGGATTGTGAAGACAGTACTTTCTTGAAGAAAAAGAAAGGAGGTAGTTGCTGGCTGGGATGCCCACAGTGGAAGCCAGCGGGGAGTGCACGTCATTGCATCTTAGCCGTCACCCTCCCCCGACACATCCCCAAAAGCAAAAACCTCAGACCCTCCTGCTGGTATGGGAATCAGGAAGATTTCATTCAAAGTTTTATTCTTGGTAGACTGATAATCCAGTGTGAGAGAATACCCAGGGGCCAAATGAGACAGGAGTTCCCTAACTGTGGGCTTAGGGAGGGCCTCGCTCCCAGGAGGACAGCTTCACCATCTGCACCCTATTCTCATCTTGTTCAGAGCCTGGTACCCTGCTGGACAGAGAGAGTTGGCAAGTTCTTGCTCATTTCTTTTCTCCCATAGAGGCAGATAATTAGTGCCTTTAATTACCGAGGGCCTGCTTGAGTTGGTTATTTGAGGGGAGGTCATTTATTTTTCTCTTGGAAGAGATTGTGGAAGAAATGTGTGTTAGTAAGAAGGGTCAGTGCCTATTAAGTGCTGGCTACCATTCAGGTCCCATTCTAATACTTTGCAATTACTCACTTTAGTCCATGCAACAATCCTAGGACCAAAACTAAGACTGAGTCCCACACCCACTGCTTAGTAGTTGTGTGATGGTGGCTAAGCCATTTGACCTCTCTCTGAGCCTCAGTTTACTCTTCTATGCAATGGAAATAATGAACATTCCTTCCTGGGAAGGTTGTTGGAGAAATTAAATGCAGAAACATTTTGTAAAATGTTTTAAATGCACAGTAGGAAACCACTCTTAATATTGTCAATATCGTCCTTCTTATTCCTGGTCTGTCCCTTACATCCTGATGCTCCTGCAGCCTTAATTTCCCTACTGTTCTATTTTGGACCATGTCAGATGGTCAGGGTTTTATCAAATGTCCAGAATGCGTTGCTTCATATTTACATGTCTCATGTGGAATCAACCGTGTATTTTCTTAATAGCACTGAGGTGTCAGTGTCAATGCAGGTGATTCCTTGCAGGGACTATTGTCCACTTGGCACTTTGCTATGTGCCAACACTTCTGGGGAGCACTCAGCATGGGAGAGGTCCTCCTGCCAGCAAGTTTGGCAATCTATTCCAGTCCTGCACACTCCCTGAGCTTGCTATCCAGACCCTCTCACCTCTGAGCACAAGGAATTGAAAAGTAAAGCCTGTTTACTTTCTTTCTCCCTCATGAAAATAGGGACAAGTGGGAAGGCAAGGAATCTGTCATAGTTATGATTTTATTCCTATTAGTTAGCCAACTCCTTGTATGCAGTAAGTCCACATTGTAAACATTGAGTAGGTTAATTCACAAAGTGAAATAAAGCTGGCAACTCCCTTTGCCCATGTGGCCAAATTTGTGGTCTTACAAGTGGCGAGTGGTTTTCAGTGGTCTGCACCTGTGCAGTTTTGACACCACATCATTTCCTCCTCCGATCTTAGCTTCAAACCCTCCAACTCCCACCCCAACATCCCTCAATCCTGCCTGGCTCAGCCAAGTACAATCCCACTTGTTTACTCAGAAACTCAGATATACATCATAGAAGTCTCCAGATGAGCACTGGGCAAGAGCAAGGACCACCTTCTCTCTCTGCCTCCTGACTTCTTTTCTGTGGCCACACATCTTTTCTGATTGCTGTGTGGAGGGCTTTTCTCTCCATCCAGATCCCACTCCATCCTTTCCAGCACCTTTCACAGCGCGGGCCATGGGATCATGTTCTCTGTAACAGTACACAATTAATGCACACTTAACCATTGCCCCAGGGAAGCATTAAACACTGGGTTTATTTTAACTCTGCCCAAATGGGAATTCTTCCAATTAAAGAAGATAATGTAAAAACCTAAAATTGGTACAGACAGTAATAGGTGTCATCCAGTCTCCTTGAGCAAAGAATGAGCAGCCTCCCCCCACCCACCCAGGATCTATATTATCTTATAATTCCTGAACCATCATCCTTACACATGGTTTTAAATAAAAGCTAGGTAGGAAAGTAACTAAGTGATAGCTGTCAGTTCTTGTTGGGGTAACAGGGGCGTTGGGCTACTACCTTGTGTGCTGAGTCACGGGAGAGTGAAGTGGGGCATTGAGTTTTGTGATGGGTGCCACATAACAGTTTCAACTCTTGAAACACAAAGAATGTTCCACGGAGCCATGCAGAGCAGAACCCTCCCAGATGGAGTGTGCTGCTGCTAGAGATGCTCATCGCCCATCAGCCCTGTCAGGATGAGCCAACTCTATCTTCGCAAAGATCTAATTTTAGAGAGATCAGAGCTTGGTAATGTGTGCCCAGTATTATGGAAATAAAATGTGACTTCCATTAGTTAGATGACCAGAAGATGTACTTGTCTTTGCTGGGTCCTATAATGGAGGCATTTTAAATTTAATTTATTCTCAAAAATTGATTTTCTTTATTTGATTTGCCTCCTCTATCAGACTTTCTACTAAGACTACTCATTGTATGGCCATTAATAACTGCAGAACTCTGAAATTTCCTTCAGTAGCACGCCTTGGGGTTATTTGTTTCTGCAAATTAGACTCTTAATTCTCTAATGAGAACATTTCAAAAACCAAACAGTATTTTACGTTTAAGTTCCCAGGTGCTGAAGGGATAATGGAAACAGCACTGCCCACTACCAGCTACTCACTGTTAAGTGCTGCAACAGACCAATTCTGAGAGTCCCAAGGGCTGCTCTGAGGTTTACCTCTAAGAGAGCCACTGTCCCCAGAGCCTAATAGGTTAGCCTGGCTGCCTGTGTCTCAGGCTAAGTTCGCTTCCAGTTGTGTCCTCAGTGTGGGGCATTTGCCCCGGGGCAAGTTGAGATTCTTGACAAGCAACCAGCAAGAACGAATAACGATTTGCTTTATCTCTGTGCTGTGGGGAACTGTAGCATCCGGGAACTGTAGCATCCAGGAACTATAGCCAAGGGTGAAAAGTAAACCAAAGGAGAGCTCTTTGGTCTTCAGGGGGAGAAACTTCCCTTTGACCAGTTTGGAATGGTTTAGAATGATTCGTTTCCATGGAGTTTTGTTTGAAATTCTGCCTTCATTTGTAGCGATACTTGCTAATCAATTTTAAGTGGAAACAGCTGCTGTGTGTCACTCACAGTCCCCCTTCAAACCCTGAAAAAGTATAATTCAAACCATTCTCTCTCCACCCCCAAACCTACTCAGAATGCTCATTCACATGACTCTGCTGGTTCCTCACTTCCATTCTCTAGGGCCAGTTCCTACCGCCCCTACCAGGGTACAGGTGAGAGGGAGAAGGGCCGGCACACTGGAAGGGGCCGTTCGTGAGCAGGATCCTGACGTGTGGTAGAACTGAGCAGTCGTGATTCAGCAGCAAGAAGCAAGACCTGCAGGAGGCAGCCATGTTTCTCCTTCCTTCACCCAATATGTATTTATTGAGCAGCTACTATGTGCTAACTATGCTGCCTGCTAGGGGTAGACATGAGAAGATGTATTCACTGTTCTCAAGGTGCTGCCGTCTATTAGGGAGACAGACTTAAAAAGTCCTAGTTTAGGGAAGTAAGGGTTGTGATAGATGAAAGCGCAAGGCTGATGGGAGGCTCATGAAATCCTTCGCCAGCCTCCGCATACATCCCTGCATCCCCAGAGAGGCAAGTCCCACACAAAAAAAAGGTCTCAGTATGGTCAATTCTGGGCCAGTCCTGGCATGGCCACTCCTTAGAGATAGCTCCTGCCCATATGGAATCAAATTGGAATTTGCCTTAATGTGATACATTTTCTATCATCCTTCACCCACTCATCACTTCTGGATGAGTAAATGACAGAAGTAGGTTAGGCCATCTCCTCTGATATTGTGAGGGGGCAATTGAGTATTTCTTGGAGCATTTTGATTCTTTATACTTAAAAAAAAAAAAAAGCTCTGTTTAGGCTTAGTTCTTCCATGAAGTTTAATGCTTTGTTTCCCCTTAGACAAATAAAATGTGTTTCATCCCTCAAAAGGACTGACTCATTTAATTTTTCCCCCACTGGGTAAGGAAGTGTGATGTATTTTCCAATAATTTTTTTAAGCTGAAATTAGGAAGATCTCAGAGAAGCTTAACCATGGAAAGCCAATCCTCATTCTTCAGCCTCTTGATGTTTAGGGTTGATCCAGTAAACGTGGGGCACAGTCAGCCAGAGCAACAGATGGCAACAAGAGAATATTCCAAGTACCCCCCACTTTTGTCAATACAATCAGAAGAAATATTTTCCCAATAGTTTTATTTGATGTACTAATATCTGACGCCTCACTTGCTTCTAATACAGCTCGACTTGATCCTAATCATGCCCAGTACTACTGTTTAGTTCTGCAAGGAAAAAAAGTGTAGTTATTAGTTATAGAATCAATGGCCCTAACCAGGAGGAAAGTTAGCTTTAATCTGAACCCTAGTGTAGTGGCAGGAAAGCATAGGGCAGGTTCTCTACGGATCCGGGCAATAGGTAAAGGAGAGTCCTGGAGCCCTCAGTGGCTTCCTCCACCATTTGTAGTGAGGCAACCAGGTACAGGAAAGGCAGAAGGGCCGGGGGCGGAGTGGAGATGGCAAGAGGCTGGCAGGTCTCTGAGCCCTAGCATACCCTACTCTCTCTGGGCTCTCTTTAGCTGTTCTCTGCTACTTTCTGCCACACAGTCCTCTGCCCCACACTGTCTTCTGTGACACGGCTCTTATATGTTCAGGCTCCATAGCTCTTATAGGCTCTTATAGGCTCCAGTGTGCCCTCTTACGCAGGCCCACACCATACTCCAGGTGTCCACCATCAGGCAAGTGTACCCCAAGCCCATGCTTGCAAGCACATACTGCATTCAAGGCCACAGGCGAAAGCCACAGAGGTCAATGGCACAAAAGTCTGAGCAATCCCATGCACCCTATACCTAGAGAAGAATTTCTCTAAGTCTAGAAAAAATTGAATCATGACACAATGGAAAGAGAATTCTCAGTTGGAATAAGAGGTCAAGCCCCACATTTGCCACTTGACCGTACACCTTGAGCAAATCATCCTCTCCTATGTTTTTAACTGTTTTATCTGTAAAACCAGGTAGGCACACTTCACCAAACAGACATTTAGAACACATGTGTTCTCTTTAACTGTTAAGTGCAGTAAAAAGTATGAGAATGCCTAATATTTAAATGGTTTTATTGCATTCATTTTTCCAACTCACCATAAGGGAGAGGGATAACCATAAGGAAACCAGGCACACTGATTTATTAATATGGGTTATTTCTGAATCCATAGCAAAACAATATGCCTTTCACATCACCAGTCATGTAAGGGTTCATTAGATAGACCCAAATTATTAAAATCTGGACTATAAGCAATTTATTTTGGTTTCTGACCTTCAGGGGTATTTCTCTGTCTCTTTTGCTCACTGAGATATCTTTTCCTTTACTGGTGCAATATCAACCCTCCTGTGCAAGAGCAGGATGCTGGACAGCTAAAAGGAGACCTGGTGACTCCAGGCAAGGCTTTCACTACAGGCCAATTAGTGTAAAAGGACTCGTGTTCAAAGAAAAAAACAGCATCTCCCATTGATGGGGTGGAGTAGGAAAGAAGCAGCTAGCTGTAGTGTTGACTGAATCAGATGGGAAACATTCTCTGGAAATCAAGCTGTTTACGCAGAGAGCTCTTCCCTTTTACAACTCAAGTCACTCACTTAACCTTTCTGGGCACCCATTTCCTGATCTCTTAAAGGAGAAGCCTAAAACATCGGACATCCTCCCATATAAACAATCTAATTTGACTTAAGGATGTTGATATTCCTGCATGGTTTTTTTAAAAAGATTTTATTTATTTATACATATAAGAACTGGGGTACAGGCCAGAGGTGTGAGGGGTGAGAGGATTCACCAGAGATAGAAGGGGAACAGAACAGGCAGATGGACTGAAACACATTGCTGAGGGGAGCAGCAGGTGAGTCAGGAGAGGTCTGCTGTGCCATGTGGGTAGCTCCCTGGCCAGGGATCAAACTCGTGCTGCAGAGGCTGTGGACAGCTTCATGGGTTGTGTCTTAACCCCTTGAGCCACCAGGGAGGCCCAATTCCTGCATGATTTTAGGCCCACAATCTTTTTCTGGAACTTAAGGTTTTGTTCTGATTATCTGTTCATGAAAATTATGACCATCTTGTTAGTGTTTATGTTAATACATTATGCTTATTAGTATTTATACCCTTTATGAGTATGTAAGGGGTCCAATGACACAAATTCTTCCAGACACACCAGTTCTCACTGTTGCGTGCTCTGCATGGAAAGGTTATGACAATGAGAATACCACTGGTGTTCTCAGTCCCTCTAGTGAACCTCCACCTACCTATGTGACTACAACTAGTTCTCTGCAATACTACAAGGCTCTACAATTAGAGAGATCCTCTGTGTCAGAATAGTAAACAGGAAGCAGAAAGTATCCATTTCTGAAATTGATGCAAACCTAGATTCTAAATTGGGATTTAAAAATACAATAAATGTAAGACTTTCTGGTTTTGTTTTGAGAAGGTCACACCACCCCCGCAATTCACTCCAAGCTTCTCAGCAACCACATTGGCCTAATACCAGTTGAAAATTCATAGCAGCCCCAGATTGACATGACTTTCTTCTAGAGAGATCATTACACAGCCCTCTCAAAAAGGAAGAAAGTGCCCACGGGAACTGTTCTTAGTTTACAAACCCCATTTGTGGGTAGGCTCCAACTGTTAGCAAATCATAAGTCCTTTAAATTTGAGACTTTGTACTTCCTTTCTAAGCTGCTTGACAATGGAATAAATGGCATGTTGCCCTAAATCTCAGAAACATTGAGGGTGGCACCCCCCAAAAAAAAGACAAAACAAAACAAAAAACAACCCTTACCAGTTGACTCTGAAGTGTGCCAGTTCAGTATGACTGTGGCAGCAGAAGTTTGGTTAAACTAAGCACATAAAATTACAGTCTTCACTCCCACTGAAGCAATACATGTTTTGTCTGGCCCCAAGCCAGTTCATGTGAAAAGTACAACCTGAAATTTAAAAATAAATCATTCCAAAAGTAAGCTGGATTCGTTGGTCAGCTAGGACTCCTTCAGTGAAAGAATGAGCACTGACAGATGCGAGCAGGATTTGCAAGGGCAGAGGGCTTGTATTTTCTCTGTCACCCATGGGAAAAGCTCAAAAATAACTAACCACCAGACACATGACGAAATGCCCCATGGAGAGGTCTAATGGGAGTGTGCTGGACCAACCCAGGGAATGACTGAGAACATTCCTTTCCTCTTTCTAACTTTTTCTTTTTAAGGAATGACTAGATATACCCAAAGGACCAGTTGAGATAGAGAAAAATAAAAGGTTAAGAAGGTATGCCTGGGCCTCCCTGGTGGCACAGGCAGTTGAGCACAGCCCTGTGAAGCTGTCCGCAGTGCCAGTTCGATCCCTGGCCAACCACAGAGATAACCACATGGCGCGGCAGACCTCTCCTGTGTCGTCCGCTGCTCCCCTCAGCAGTGTATTTCAGTCAGTCTCCCTGTTCAGTTCCCCACTCTGTCTCTGGTGAGTCCTCTTACCCTTGCACACATCTGGCCTGCACCCCGGTTCTGGTATAAATAAATAACAAAATCTTTAAAAAATATTAAAAAGAAAGAAGATATGCCTTCAAAGGAACACCTGCTTATTCACTCCAGGGGACAGAAATCTGAGAAGAAAGCGTCTTGGAATCCTTCTATCTGGGCAGATAGAAGCCCTTCATGGTTATTAAATAGAAACTATAGGAGAAACCATAAAACCAAACTAAGACAGGTGTCCAGGATTTGAGAAAAAATAAAAATGTCCTTGGCAAAAAATCATGCAGTGAACACAAATGAAAAACTATCTTTGTTTGCTTTTCAACTTCTTCATTTTTATGAGAAATTTTTCAGGAAAAAACAATTGCACAGTAAAATTATACAGCTACCTTCTTGTGTTTCCTTAGGCAGGAAAGAAATAGAATAACACTGTGCAAGGCTGGGTTTGATTCCCACCCTCCTGCATATCATTACATCAAGGCCCTCGGAGAGACATTCAGCCACCCCAAGCCTCAGACTGCTCATGTATAAAATGGGCTGATCTTTGAGTTAGAGAAACTTTAGAAATAAATGAAGGATCCTTGATTTTTGTATTCAGGGGTAGTAGGAGAAACTTTTGATATGAACAGAACTTGAAGACCAAATAGAATCTCAGCAAATGCACAGAGAGAAATTGCTTTCAGAAGAGCATTAAGACCTTGCTCATATGTATAAATGTCATGGAGTTGGCCAAAACAGATTTAGAGCTGGTAAGCTCTTCAGAGATCCCCTGCAATCCCCATGTTTTATAAAGGGAAAAACCTGAGCCTTGAGAAACTGAAAAGACTTACAAAAGCTCACCCAATTCACATTACTATCAAGCTAAGAATTCAGGGGTCTGTTCTGGGAGAGGCTGAGCAAGCCAGGAGGATTCAAGCCAGGCCTCAGAAACAATCACCACCACCTTCGGAATTATCACTGCCGAGGCACTCTGCGAAATGTATTGATTCTTTGGGCCATTGAATCCTCATAACTCTGAATGAGAGATGTTATCCTCTATCTTCAGGGCCAGCTTCATGACTTGAGACCAGTAGAGTTGCACAGAATGCCTTTCAGAAAGGCCCCCTTGTCTGCAGTTGCATCTTAAATTCTTAATTCTTGAACAAGAAACCCTCCATTTTCATTTTACACCAAACCCCGCAAATTATGTGGCCAATCTTCATTATCTCCATGTTATTTATGAAGAAACAAAGGTTTAGAGAAATTGGATGTCTTGCTCCTCATCCCTGTCACTCACAAAGAAAGAACACAGACCCACAGAAATAGCAGGCAGTACAAAGATGGACTGCAGGAGTTGCTAAGTGGGTGCCTTTGCCTTTAGAACCCCTTTAGAAATGTCCCCTTCTCTGATAATCGCAGATCTCTCTGTGCTCTGGGGTTATGCAGCCAAGGAGGGTAACTAACCATCCTGGTTTGCCTGGGACTGTAGGGGATTTCTGGGACTTGGGACTTTTAATGCTAAAATTAGGCAAGTCCCCAGCAAACTGGGACGAGTTGGTAACCCCGCTGCCTAGTCACAGGCATGTGCTTCTGAAGTTTCCCAGACCTTATCTGTTGTACCCTGTCCTGTGCCTTCTGGGCTTGTGTAGCATCTCCAAAGTAGGGCCCATCCAGAGGGCAGGCAGGAAAACTTTGTGCTGGCAGTGAGAGGGCTATCACCATGACTTTGGGGACCAGGCAAGAGAATCACGAGGGACCAGCCCCCTGGGAACAGGAAGGATGAAGTACATATTCAGAGACAAAAGCCAGGCTGGAGAGTGTGTGGGCACAGACAGTCGAGAGCAAAATGTCACAGACTGGAGCAGGGCCCAGTGTGTAATTCAAGGGACCTTCAGTTTACTGGTCCTGTGGCACTGAACCAGTCACTTATTTTGCTGACTCTAAATTCCCTTATTTGGAAAATAGTGGAAAGCAATAGTAACCTCTGAGGTCATTGTCATGATGAGATATAATATATACATAGTTCAGTATGACCACATTGAAAGTCTCAATTTTTATTTAATTCCATAAATATTTGAAGAATCCTGTTAAGAGCCAGGCCCTGTGGGGAGGGCTGGGACACCAGAGTCCTCAAGAGTGAGAGGAAACATGGTGAGCTAATAAATGTGCAACAACGAGCTATCTGGAAAAAAAAAAGGACTATATGCTTTGTAGTATATGCCAACATCCACAGTGTAAATATTCTGCTATCACCAATGTCAATCTACCAATGTGAGGTCGTTGAACGCAGAGTTGGGAAAAGTTGTGCTTAATCTGCTCTAGGAAGCCAATACCATATATACAGATGCCAAGTTCAGCAGCTTCCAGGTTTTCTGCTCAGAAAACTTGGTCATACTATATTTTTGAACTGTCAGCCTGGCAGAAGTTTGAGGAATGTGTGATGACAGACAATAGAGATAGCAGATAGATCAAGACATGCTGGTGTCTGGGTGAGATTTTATGTACAATGGACCTTTGACCAACATGGGCTTGAACTGTGCTGGTCCACTTATACGCAGGTTTTTTTTTCAGCCCCTTCTCTTCTTTCTCCTCAACCTACTCAACCTGAAATCATCAAGGACGAAGACTTTATGATGATCCACTTAGGATTTTCTTAACATTGTGCTCTTTTCTCAAGCTTATTTTGTTGTAAGAATACAGTAGACAGTACACATAACATACATCAGCTCTGTTACCTGGAAGGCTTCTTGTTCACAGCAGGCTATTAGGGGCTGAGCCTGGGGACTGTCTAAAGTTATACGTGGGTTTTCAACTGTGCAGAACATCAGTACCCCTGACCCCTCCATTATTCAAAGGTGACTGGATTTGTTTAACAGGTATTCTTTGTGTTTGCCATGTACCTATCACTGTGCTAGGCTCTATAATTCATCACAGAGAGCGCTGTCCTAAGTCCTCCTGGAACTCAGAGGCAGGAGGAAAAATTTTAAAAGATATAGTAATAGATAAGTTTTGAGTGATTACTGCATACCAGGCATGTTTCTTAGAATTTCTAATGCGTTATCTCATTTAACTATCAGAATAAAGTAAGCAGCCGATCTAAATATTACCCTCGTAGAATATGGGTAGGCAGGAGGGTTCCTGGCGCAGATGCCTGGATTTGGGCCTCGGGCTTAGCTGTTGTTGGTGAGGTGAACCTTGGATGGCTGGGGAACATGTGGAAACTGCAGGCTGAGTCAAGTCCTCTGGGGAGCCCTCAACCTCTGCCATCAACTGAGTGCCCCCTGCCATTGTATTTCTGAGGTACATTACAATCTTTTAGGAAGAAAATAAGGCTAGAGTGGGAAAGTTAGAAAAACAATGTCCATATTTGTCAGTGTCACTTTCTAGAATATTCTAAAGGAATTCCATTTTTATGATTTTTCAGGTCATACATGCAAAGAAGAAAAAATAAATGTTCATATTCTGATTCAGCTGTCAATTAGAATATATCACAGAAGGAAATATTGTTAGACTGGTTTTTCCAATCTCAAATAACTATGGATTTGACAAATAGCAAACATTCCTCCCCATACTTGACAGCTGAGAAATTGAGACAAGCCAGAAAAAAAGCTGAGGAGATAGTTCTGTGACTCAAGTCGTGGTGTTTGCCAGTCCACCTCTGGTCAGAGATGCTTCTTTAGCCTTCAGTCATTTCTTTTTTTTTTTTTTTTTTAATTAAGTAATGGGCAGTTAATTGCGGCTTTAAGTAGAATTGATGTTCATTAACCAGATCTGTTAAATTTACTAAAAAATTTTCCTGTGACCATTCCACACTAACTTATTTATATTTTCATGGGCAATCTCTTACCTAGATTTTCTGTCCTATTAACTTCCTTCACCCACCCCCACCACACACACACACACACACACACATACACACACACATACACACACACATCATAAAGAGAGTGAAACCAAAATAGTTATGAATTTTTCTCAGGACAGCAAAATTACCTTCAGGACTTTAAGTGCAGATTGATCTGGTTCAAGTGCTGGTTTCCACCACTTATAACCTGTGTGACGCTGGAGTATATACTTGACTTCTCTGATCCTCTGATTCTCAGTTGTAATGGTATTGCCTAACTTACATGGTTGTCAAGAAGAAAAATAAATGAGGTAAAGAATATAAAGTGCTTGGCAATCAGTACATCTATTGCTGTCATTGTGCCAACAGCAGGAGCAAAGGACAAACAAAGTGATTGTGAGTCAGTGAAAGGTTTAGAAGAGGAAACAGAGGTGGCCTGCTAGAACATGGTAAGAAGCAGCAGAAGAAATGCCTAATAGGGAGTCCAAATAAATATCCTCAACTCTTCCCCAGTCTACCCAAATGACCTATATCTATTGGCATTTAGGATTTTTGAGCACACAGATATTGCCATAAAAGCTGTTCTTTGCCACATGACTGCCTGTGCAAAGGAAAAAGGAATCTCTCTTAATCACAAAATGTAATTATAGTTTTGATATCTGGCCCAAGATTAAATATTGAGATATGAAATATTCTCCAAAATTCTTATCCATAATCCAAAATCAATTGTCTGACACTGAGTTATAAAATTATAAGCAGAACTGAGCAGCCACCTTAGGAGAGGCAAGAATGCCAAAGTGTGTGTTGGGGTGATGTGGGGTACGTGTGTGTATGTGTGTGTGCATGTGTGTGTGTGTGTGTGTGTGTGTGTGTGTGTGTGTGTGTGTGTGTAGGGAGGGCATGAGAAAGTTGTGACCCGAGGGTGGGGATGCTCTTAACAGGGGCTTGCAGGTAAACAGTTACCTTTGGAAAGATCTGCATGGTAAACTAAGTCATTTAATGTCATTGAACTTAAAGGCTTTAAAAAAAAATAAAAGATGGATTTTTGAATGTCTGAGGGAACCTCTTGGGAAGACTCATTATTATTCACATCATCTTTTTTGAGAGAAACCTTGGAGACACTTGGTCTTATCAGCAATGATAATAGTAATTTACTGGCTTCTTGGGGTGTATCCTTTATGAACCAGATCTGGCTGGACTGTTATCAAGACTGTCAACTTGAAATCAAGTTTTTAACCAAGGCCTAAATGCCTTCAAGATGAAGTCAAGTCTAAACAAGGCATAGCATCTTCTCTTATCCCATATTGCCTCTCAAGTAAAACTTCAGATAATTAGGAAGTTTGGGGTTCTCTCATTTCCATGTCTCAAACCAAGGGTTCAGCCCCCTGCTAACTTGCATGTTTGTCACTGGAAACATTTCCTTTCTGGCTCTGTCAACAGTAATGCAGAAGATTAACCCCATGGACAGGACTCTCCTATCTCTTCTCCTTGAAACTATCTCTCTGGTGGTAATTTCTGTATGTGGGAGACAGGAAAAGGAGGAAAATGCTGGAAAAGTTCCATTTTGTTATCATAATGCAAACCTAATATAAAGTTATGTTGAAGGAACAGACCAAAACTAGTGGCCATGTCTTGGGTCCACTCCAGGGTCACTAAGATGATTTCCATCTTTCCACAGTGAGAGATCACTGAGTCCTCTTTCCTCCCATTTTCCTCTTTCCGTCTTTCAGCTGACACTCAGTATAAATGTTTTCTGGAAATCAATGCCAATAAATGCCTTAAGGAGAATTATAGTTTAACTTTCTAAAGACAAGCCCAGAAAAAAGTCCATGTCTTTGAAAATTGAGGAACTGACTTTTTAAATTACTTCTTTAGGGTCCCACAAGGAAACATCTGTGCTGGTCTGAATCTGGCTTTTGAAGGAAGTGAGAAGGGTATAGCAAATTCTGCAAGTGAAATCTCTCACAGGTCACTCAAACCTGAGGTGTGGGCAAAGCATCCAGGGAATAGCACAGGAAAAATGGAATCAAATTGTGGGTCTTTCCTCAGCTGTGTGACACAGCATGGAGCTGGTCACTCATAAATACCTTTGAAGCTGTTTCCTCTCACGTAGAAAGCTAAAATAATACCTTTCCAAAGTAACCATGTTCAAATGCTCTCACTGTGCCTCATCCCTGCTTAAAACCAGACATTCCCCATCTCCTGTAATATGACATCTGGGTACTGAGCCTGGTGTTCAGATTCCTTCCTGTCTATCTAGTTTCGTTTCCACCAGTCAGTAAACTTTCAGTTCCTTTCAGACAAGCACAGCAGCAATCATACCATTACCGTTTCCTCTATTCCTGCCCCCGGGCCTCACCCCTCACTCATCTTCTCCCACCAAAAATACTACCTGGATCAGGAAAAACAGCTGCTCTCCTGCAGAAACTCAGTTGAGATATCACATTCTGTGAGAAACGTCCCCCTTGCATCCCTGCACACACCCCTCCACTCACCCCCTCAACCGTCACACACACAGAGTATCTTCGAAGCATTCTCTCACTCTGAGAGTCTAACCTAATTTGGGCTCATCTGCACCTTTCTCTAATTCTGTTCTCCCAGGGCCTCCATGGGCCCCTTTCTCTAATTTGCACAAAGGCTGTGAGTGAGCTGGGAATGGCCCTGGAGCATCAAAGTTCTGTGGGGACAGGAAGGCGGCCTGAGAGCTGTGTGTCACCCTGGATGGAAGTGCCAGGAAGTCTGAGGGAAATGCCTGGAGATGCCGACGTGCTCCTGCGGGAAAGGGCAGGATGCGGTGGCTGGAAAGGAAGGGCAGGAGGCTGCCAGGGGGTGTCCTTGGTGTCAGTGGTAGATATCTGGGGCTTCACTGAAGTGCATTTGTAGCATGGGAGGAACTCCACTCATGTGTGACGGATAACTGAGAACCGGGAGGATTCTGCAATTTGAAAACATCCAGTTCCAGAAAACATGATGATCCCTGACAGCAACCTGCTCCACTCGTACCACTTTGGCTTCCCCTCCATTTCTGAGCCACTCCAGTGTGTCCTGCCTAAGGAGAAAGGCCAAGTCCTTCCATAGCTCGTCTCTGCTCTGCCTCCCCCGCTCCTGGCCTTACCCCTGCCCATCTAGCTTCAACTTCCCTCTGTCCTGCATCTCATCGGTCAGTTTTTCATGGTTTCTGTGGCTGTTTCGGAGGCCTTCTCATCCTCCCCACTCCTGACTCGGGACTCCTGGACTTTCCTACATCTCCTCTCTTGGACTTTTTCAGCTCTTTGCTTGAATCACTTTCAATATCTATTAGCACCAATGCCCAATTGTCACCTCTTTTTTCTCCTCTGTATCAATGTCATTTCCTATTTTCTGAAAATCTTTGGTTCTGTGTCTCCTGACTCTACCTTCTGCCACTTCACTCATTTGTCTAAGAGGCATTTCTTCAGCACCTTCCTATATTCTGGGTTCTGTGCTAAGTGCTAGTGAAACAAAGGTGTAAACAAAGGTGTAAAGCCCATTTCACAGACTGAAGTGTAGGCCATCAGCCAGAAGAAGTATGGGTTGGAGGACCAAGTGGCAAAGTGAGGACTTTTCTACTGGGGGAGCAAGAAAAAGATTAATCCTGCAAGACCAGGCTTCTCGCCATAGGTTCAAAAATCCTCCCTACCCTCTTGCTGATTTCTTTGAAGCCACTGGGGACACATTAAGCCTAGACTTTATGTGACTAGAACAGGAATCAATTGGCACCCTTAAAAGAGGGTGTAGTTTAAATGAGACAGATTTTCAAGACTTAGAATGTATGCAGTTTGCATAAATGTCCAAAAAGTATGCAGTTTGCATAAATGTCCAAATATAGTCGGCACATCCGAGCACTTTGGGAGACGTGCAGCACGAATGTTTTAAAACTGCATCTGACCACACACCAATCCGTTGGCCGCCTGGAAGGATTAGTCAGGTTTTGCAAATGAGAAAATATGGAAACATAAACATGAAAAGATTTCCCCAGGTCATGCTGAAGGCAGCAGTGGAGGGGATTAGGAGCTGAGTGCTCTTTGGGGGCTATTTCTAAGCTACTGGGCAACACTGCTTCTTGAATGCAGATGTTAAACAAGTTTTTTACTTTAAAATAAGTGTTTAAAATGTTCCTATTTTGGCCATATTTCAATACAAACTTCCTAGAGAAGAGGAGGGTGGCGGTGGGCAGGGAGGGGGAGGTCAATCTGTAAGGAAATTAATTACTTCAAGCTCCTGGGATCTGAATAAAATGAATCAATCTGATGTCTCCCTAGGCTTGAGACTTGAAAGAGCAGTTTTCAAACCTTGCTGCTGATCAGAGTCACCTAGCAGCTTTTAAAAATACTGCAGCTCAGGCAGGACCAAAGCATCACTGGTTTTTAAAATTCTCTAAGCATGACTTTTTTTTTAAGTTCTTTGATATGCAGGCACCTTCAAGAAGCTGTGCTGTGGACTTGTCATGTTGTGTCCAAGGGTCACTGTGCACCCATGGCTGCTTCAGCCTCCTTGTGTTTGCATCCCACCACCAGATGTTGGGATTTATTTGTTAGGAGTATGGCTGGAGTTGTTAAAAAATCCACAAATGATTCCAATGTGTTCAAGAAAACTTGCTTCTCAAAAAATAACTCCCTGGATGAGAAGTGTGGCCGTCACCACAGACAAAGCTGCTTGGAAATAAATTCAGAACCTCAGGCAAGCCCCACCTCACACCACAAGCCAAAATCTGCATGTTAACAAAATCCCCAGGTAACATGGATGCATATTAAAGTCTGAGAAGCATTCTTTTTAGCACCTGCCCTCCAAAACACAAACAAGTTTTTTACATTTCTAAACACTGAGGTTTATCTTATGCTTCCAATAAAGTACAGGCTAGACAAAAGAAGAAATTATGACATTATAGGAATGGAAATGATAACAGTTAATAATAGGAAGAAAACCTAATATATATTAATAGTCACTGTGTACAAGTTACCTGGTGTGCAAAGCACTCTACATGCATTTACTCATTTAATATTCACCGCAAACCTAAGATACAGGTACAAGTACTGTGCCCATTTCACAACTGAACAAACTGAGGGCAGACCTAGGTGAAAAATGACAAGACCACACAGATAGGCAGAGGGAAGGCTGACCCTAAGATTTCTGGGACATGGCACTTGCTCTTGGTCCGACTTTCCCAACCTGTGTGCCAAGCACTCCGGGTAGCGTACAGATGTGCTCAGATGTTAATGCCCTCAACCCTCCATCCGTCTAGCAGAATGTGGGATGTTTACCCACTACAGAAAATGAGATTAGGATGCTCTATGTCAGTTGCGCTCTTCCCAAATGATATTTTTGCCAGTGACTGGGCAGGCAGGAAGCTGTGTCTCTGAGACCTTCAGTGGCTGACCTAAGTTCATGCAGGATGAGCCCAGAAGCCAGGAGCCCCAAGCATACTTCTTCCCAGTCCAAAAGCATCAACCTTGAGAACTTGTCAGAAATACAAATGTTCAGGTCCCACCTAGAAGAAGCAAGCTGTCTTCACAAGTCCTCTGGATGATCCTGATGTCTCCTTGTTTGAGGACCAGCAGCCTAAGACAAGTAGCCCCCAAATTTCCTGCCAGTGTGCTCACTCAGGGATCCCCTGCCAGAGTCCCTGCTACAGGCTACAACTTCTCTGCAAATAAAGTTTTCTTAAGGGGTTTAACTAAGCTGAAATTTACATGCTGATTTAATCTTGTTAGGGCCTTCTTTACCTCTTAGGAAAGAGGTGTAATGCTTTAAAAAAAAAAGAAAGTAAATGATGGAAAACAGATAAAATATTAAACACTCTTCTCATGTCTTCCACCCATATACTGCCAGGGTGACAAATATGTAGGCATCAGAAAGAGGAAAGAGAACAGTCATTTCTTGAGCACTTACTGTATACCACACTTTAAGTATACAATGATATGAGTATACATAATTTATTCACCCATCATTTCATATAGTGATTCCCATCTTAGAAAGTGGGAAACTGAGGCTCCCAGAAATAGAGTGACCTTCTTAAGATCACACAGTGGTAGTGTGGCCTGAGGGTTTGTCCCACAGCCCAGTTTAGGACACACTCAATCTATGGAATGATTGGATTCCAGAATTCCCAGAGCAAGTTCCAAAACAGATCCTCCTACTCAAAACCCCTGGATGCCTAATTTGGCAGCCCTTTCCTGTGTTCTACATCCTCACAGCACTATGGAGGCTGCTCTCAAAGCATAAGAATAGACCAGCCTCAAAAAGTGAAATAGTTCAGCCCTGCTTGAGTATCCTGAAACACTTAGAAATCTATTCTTAACCAGCAGCATCCGCTCCGAGGTGGAGGGTCTAGCATTGCCAACGCCTGCTAAGCAGCCTTGAGCTTTGCTCTTCAGAAGACCAGGGAATCCCTCCATCTAGAACTTGAGGAATAAACTCCCTGGAGAAGGGAACACAGGAAGATAGTGCTAGTTAGCCACTCTCTCCCCACCTCCCCCAGTAAGAGCCATGTTCTTGCCACTGAATGCAACAGGGCTCTGGGGTAGAGTCAACGAGTAGAATAAAGGGACACTGGTCAGCTCAATCACAGAACAAGAAGGACACGTGGTTGAAGGTCAGCATAGGGTTGGGGGTTCATAAGGACTTCCTTTCCCTGTCTTTCCCTATGTCTGCCCAGCACAACCTCTAAATATCCACTTTGCAACCACCACATTCATTCACAGGACGGATACAGAGTGATTAACCTGAGCCCCAAAATGAGGGAAACCCCTTGACAGTTGGTCAAAACAGATAAGTCTACAGAAAACTCAGCAGGCAAAACAAAAACTTTGCGTCACCCCTTCTCATTCATGTAAGGGAGGGAGCCATTCTCCGCTCTGAGTGATTTTATTTGAATTAGGTGCTTTTGCCAAAACACAAGCCACTTACATCGTTGAGGACCTCCATGAGGCATTTTCCCTCTTGTTTGAGGTTAGGTCAGGCCTGAGGCTCCTTGAAAACCCACATCCAGCCCAAGATTGTCATTTACTTGTCACTATTGAGACTTCAAGTTCTACTCCCATTACCCCTTCCAGGCACATAAACCACCGTAGCTGACTCAGAGGAAAGTCAAGAAAAAAGTTCTTCAGAAAGGATGGGCGAACCGTATTATTAACCATTGCAGCCCTTGAAATAGGAGGAGGAGGAATAATGGGCAGATCCATGATGCCAAATGCCAGACAGTGTGGGCGCCTCATCTCAGTGGACGCAGAAAGGGGGCCATGAGGAGCTGTGTGAAGGAGGGTTGGGGGGAGGGCAGGGCTTTGCGTGCTTCTGCTCAATTGTTCCATTTTTTGTATTATGAAAAGATATTGCTGTGCAATCAGTAATGTTGAGAATTGTCTGAAAGACAATTAAAAATCATTCGGTGAGCAAAGGAATAAAAGAGAAAATAGTCTAAAAGAGGGTTTGGGTGATTAGAAAAGTCAGCCATAAGGATGAATATGAGAGGTTTTAGGTACATTGTCAGTTATAGTGTCTTGTGGATTGGTGAAAGAAGGAGGAAAATTTCTTTAAAAAGTGATTTTTAAGAATTCCTTAAAGCAGCTCTCCTGCTCTTCTGCCCACCTGTGACTGTGGAGGTGCCTCTCTCTTTCTCCTTTTCCTAATAAATCTGTCCCTTTAAAAATCTGTTTTGAAAAATGGCTTAGAGTCAGTTCACATTTGTTGAGCATAATCTTATAGGCTAGTTTATTTAATCTTCCCCAAACCATTCATCAATCCATCAATTCATGTAACAGATAAAGAACCTAAGATACACAGCTGTGAATGGAATAGCCAAGACCACAGAACTGACTAGTAATGTGTTAAGTTTTTAAATGCAAGTCTTTCTTCTTGTAGTTTCCACTGTTCTTTGTATTTGGAAAACTACCTAAACATACTGACAGTGCAATACAAGGGGACTGCCAGATTTTTTTTTAAGTTTTTTTTTAAAAAGATTTATTTATTTGTTTATACATGCACTGGGTACAGTCAGAAGCGCGGGAGGGTGAGAGAATTCGCCAGAGCCAGAGCGGGGAGCAGAGCAGGCAGAAGGACCGAAGTACACTGCTGAGGGGAGCAGCGGGCGGCAGGAGAGGTCCGCGCACTACGTGGGACCCTCCTCCGGTGGCCGGGGAGCCGGGGATCGAACCGGCACTGCAGAGGCTGCGGGCAGCTTTGCAACCCAGCGCTCAACCGCTGCGCCACCGGGGGAGGTCCTGGGACTGCCACATTTGAAGACATGAGAAAGGAAGGAAGGAAAGAAGGAGGGAGGGAAAGAGGGAAGAAGGAAAAAGGAAAAGCAACCAATGTGTGGTTTCAGTGTTGGGGAAACATTAAAGATTGGTGGGGACTATGGCAAAGTGAAGGAATTCAGACATCTGAAGTGAACAGCTAGTACTTCGAGCTACCTGCTATTACCTTTCAGGAGTGGAGACCCAGTAGACAGACTGGTGGATTAGGAGAAACAGGAAGTCATATTTTGAATATACGCTTTCCTGTGTGTTTTAATGTTAGCCCCCCAAAATGATAAACATCAGACAGGCATGACAAAACCTGCCTGAAAACCAAATTTAGTGGTTTACTGCCAGAGATAACCCTAGTTTTTTCTAAATCAGTATCAAATCATTCAATTTATAATAGATAGGATGTTAATGATCTTCTGATAAGCTCCATCATTTATGACTTGCAATGTCATAAATGTTAATTGATATTAATCCTTAAGATAATGTTATTTTACACATAATTCTACCTATTTTCATATGTCCCATAGGCAGAAAGAACATGTCACACCAAGGTTGTATTCCCAGTTGTATTCAACAGGAGCTGTGGGATTTTTTTTAAAGATTTATTTATTTATGCATACAAGAACTGGGGTATAGGCCAGAGGTGTGGGGGATGAGAGGATTCACCAGAGACAGAGTGGGGAGCAGAACAGGTGGATTGATTGAAATACACTGCTGAGGGGAGCAGCAGGGGGGTCAGGAGAGGTCTGCTGAGCCATGTGTGTCACCTCCCTGGCCGGGGATCAAACTCATGCTGCAGTGGCTGAGGACAGCTTCATGGTGCTGCATCTTAACCCCTTGTACCACCAGGGAGGTCCCAGGAACTATGTGATTTGACCTTTCTGAGCTCTCAGTTTCTTTACCTGCACAATGGCGACACTGTCAACTGAATTACAAAGTCAATATTTAAATGAGGCAATTATCAGAAGTTACAGTGCACACGGCCTGGACCTGTCTGAAGGAGGTGATCAAGGTCCTAGAGGTTGCCGCTGTCCACTCTCTACCCCTCAGCCCTCTCTTGCCTATGAATTTCTTTACTTTCATTATTTGGATTGCCCTCTTAGAATCTAGCTGATTTCCTCAAAAAGTTAATGTAAAATAGAAACTGGAACTTCTAATTTTGTCTGCAGCAGGCGCCTTTATTTCTGTGCTTCCTTGTCGGCATACTTACTAGACACTGTGTTTGGCAATAGTCTTGCCTTGTCAAGATTTGAAAATGCACAGTAAGGATTTGAGCCTTATTCCACTGTAAGCACTTCCAGTTGAAGCAAACAGAAAAACAAGCCTTCTCCATCCCCCCGCCTTCCTCTCTCTGTTGCCTTCATTCGGCATGTCCTTTCCCTCTTAAAACACCAACAATGACAAGAGAGGGTTGGCAATTGGGGTTAGTTTTCTTTAGTCTTATTTGAGGTTAACTGAATCCCACAGCAATGAAAAATCAATATTGTATTCGGCCAGATAGATATTATTAAAGCACCCAGATTAAATGGAACATAAATAATAGTCCATTGATTTTTTTATCCAACTTTCTTGCAATTTAGTTTACAAGAAATGGAATTATTCTCAATGTACCAAGTGCTTGATTTGGCTGGTTATAATCTACAACATTTTATATGAATTTATGTTTCATTATCTCTTTGTATTTGTTCTATTTGTTTTTACAGTTATGTGTAAAAGAGGTCTATAAAATTTTTCTACTCTTTACTTTTACTCTCTGCCTCCTAATGGAATGCTTGGTTTTTCAATGAAAACCTCCTGCAAGGGATACAAAGGCATTCAAAACATTGACTTTTACTAAAAGATGAGATTCTCCAGTATCAGTAAGTACTGTAGAAATCATATTTTAAAATCTGATCATGGAGATTAAATCAGCTTCCAATTCTGAGGCTACCCAATGCTTGAGTGTCACATTATACAGGAATTTCCAATTCCAGGCCAAGTAAGACGCAGATAAGCTCCTGTGATTGACAGTAGCATACTAAAATTCACAGCCACCAACCTCAGTCCCAGATCACAATCAACAACAGAAAGTGAACTTGCCTAGCGATGCCCAGTCCTCAGGCAGATTCCATTTTGAGGTCTCCTCCCTTAAGCACTGAGGCTACTGCAACAATTTTTGAGAAAATGTCAATTATGCCAATAATGGAATAGAGGCCGAATGATAAACAATATGAATTAATCTCCTCTCCCAGCCCTTTCCAAAACCATAATAGGTTTGCCTATCTAAAGGTGCCATCGCAAAGCAAACTTTGTGCACATACTATTGACTTTTGGTGGAATGAAGCCAAATAATATTAAAATAATGTACAAATGAGGATGTACGTGCAGATGCATGTATCTGCCTGGCCACTTGTTAAACCTCACCTGAACTAGTGCACACAAGTAGGTCATTGAAAGTCAGTGCGATCCGGGGCAGCTCCCCTGGTAGGAGATGTGAACCTGCAGGAGGAATCTTGCAGACAAGTGATACATTTTAGCCCAGTAGCAGTATATTTTATTTATGACTTGATAAAAGAATAGATATGTGGGGTAGGAATGCAAATAATACAGATCCTTAAACATACTCCAAAATGAAGAAAGATGGGGAGAGAATTTACACCTGTATTCTCCAATTTCAGGAAAATCCCCTTCCTACCCACCCCAAAGAAAAGAAAGTAAGAGAGGAAGGAAGGGAAGGAGGAAAGGATTCAGGGAAGGCGGGAGGAGAAATTAAGCTCTAATTACAGTTCTGGGGCTCAGTTTCAGTTAAGGCCACCTGTGTTACAGCCAGAGAAGCGCCACCAAGACAGAGGTCAGGGCCATGTGCCACTTGGTTCAAACAGCACCAGGATCTTGCATTTATAAAAGATGTTAAAACTTGTCATGTTTCTCTTCTTAGGTGTCACTCGGGGGGGGGATCCCCATTTTAGACAGCACTTAGAATGTTTTTGCTTAAAGTCATAGGTGAATTCAGGAGGGAAACTTCAAGATCATCTAATTCACAAGCCTAGGTTGACAGCCCTGGGATGCTTCTCCACCACAGGAGCATGCAAACGGCACCCAGCTGTGGTCGGGAGGAAGCAAGATGTAGCAGAACATGGGCACTGGACCTAGCCCAAGTTGGGTTCCAATCACAGATGTGGGAATTGACATAGATTTCCTACCTTCTCTGAGCCTCAATTTACTCATTTGTACAGTGGAGCATGACTTGAATGTTGAGGCTACACATGGTAGTGATTTGTTTTCTAATATTTATTTTTTATGCACACAAGAATTGGGGTGTAGGCCAGAGGTGCAGGGGATGAGAGGATTCACCAGAGACAGAATGGGGAGCAGAAATGGTGGATCTACTGAAATACACTGCTGAGAGGAGCAGCGGGTGAGACAGGAGAGGTCTGCAGCACCATGTATGTCACCTTCCTGGCCGGGGATCAAACTCAGGCCATTGCAATGATAGTGCTGAGCCTTAACCCCTTCACCATTAGGCAGGCCCTACACATGGTGGTGATTTATCCTGTGGAAACCAAGTTCGATGCCAGGGTTCAGCACAGACACTTCTAAGACAAATGGGAAAGGTCTTGCTCTGTATCCTCAACGCGCATGCTCAGTGGAGAGGCTTCTGCTGCTCCTAAAGCCTGGGTTCATGCCCGCAATACTCACTGGAATAGCTGGTTAGACCTAGGAGGAAATGAGAGGGTGACACTTCTTTATAGTGGCAAGCGAAACATGTGTGACAGTTTCCTGGGGCTCCACCTCATCGACTTGGAGCAGGGATGTGGGTGACAGTCTCTCTAACTGAATTCACCTACAGCTCAGATTGGCTACATTGCAAACTTTCACTGTGGCATTTCCTGATCTCCCCTCATTTAGATGGGAGATTAATTCATATTGTTTATCATTCTGCCTCTATTTCATTATTGCCATAATTGACATTTTCTCAATAATTGTTGCAGTAGCCTCAGTGCTTGTGGGAGGAGAACTCAGATATGCACATTTAGATGGGAGAAGGGGCAGTGGATAAGGAGGGTTTTCAACTTGCAGCTTCATGGAACATTGTCACTCTGTAATGAATAATTAATTTGAAAGGAGAAATGGCATCTCAAAAGAAAAATAAATCACATAACACTCAAAAAAATTCTTCAAGTCAGACATTTTAAAACCTGCTTCACAGGAACTGACTTAACTTCTGATTGCCACCTTCTCCCCCACCCACCATTATTGGGTAATTTTAAGTTAGTTTTTTGCTTTTCTTTCCTGATGCCTTCAGGCCAACAGCTTCATTCTGTTTCTTTCTGAATTCTGACCTGTGAACCCGTCCCCACTGGGTAATGGAGAGAACATTTGGCTTTGGTACATGAGCAGTGCTAGTGTCACAAGTGGGTGGAGTAAAAAATAGGATGTGGGGGGCAGGATCAGCACAAGTAAGCCCTGCCACATGGCCTCCTGTCACACAAGCTGCTCGCCTGAGGCCAGAAGGGCATTACTCAGCAGGAAGCATCCAAGGTGAACATCCATGGGGGAGACCCCATTAGCTCAGCACTCAGTGAACAGACACTGACAGCCAAGCCCATGGGAGTGGACACTGGGAAGGTGGGATCAGAAGGCCCAAGAGCTGCTGCTCAAAGGGAGGTAACAGGGTACGAAAGACAAGCTTCACCCGTCTCATCTCCCATGCCATTTTCAGGCAAGTCAGGCTTTTCCCTGTTCCTCAGCCACCACAAATGCTGGCACAAGAGGGTTACATGGCTTTTCTCTAATCCAAGCTCTTCTAGCCTCCATTGAATGCATGAAATTCCAGCCCATATGCAATATTTTTTGAGGGGCAACTGTGTGCCAGGTCCTGGTCTAGGCAATAGGGAGAGATAAAGTAAAACTCTGACCTTCAGAGACTTAAACACTTTCTCCTAACTAAATAAAATTGGGCAACATGATTTTTTTGATTCTCAAAGTACGCTCCATGGAACAAGAGTATGGGAGATGGGAAAGGTAAGCGGGGTAAGCTCAATGTCTACCTAAATGTGAGAAACACTACTTACTCCAGTGTTTAGAAAAGTCTTAGCAATAAACAGATATGCTCAATTTCCATGACTAATTTGGGCCCATTTATCATGTGACATATCATCACATTCTAAGGTGTGAATCACACCTTGGGGACGCATCTAACTCCAAGCATTGGAATACAGAATTTGGAGGGCTTGTCAAGATAATCTGGTACACCTTTCTTTGTGCTATTTGTGATTTCTGAGGGCTTCCTCAGAGGGTAAACAGAGGACCCAGCTCCTGTCAAACTCATGAGCTTCTAGACAGAAGCTTAGACAACAAGGCCTGCCAGCCCGATTTGGAAACAAATGGTTTCCCATAGATCTCTGGAGTCTGGAATCATATCACCAGATTCCTATTTGTTTCAACCACATTCACCTCTTCATTTCATTCAACAACAAAAAATAGGTACTGAGCTACTGCTATGGAAAGAACTATATTGGAAACAGAGCACTGTCTGTCATCAGGAATTTTAGGTCTGAAGGAAGGGTTGGTGGAAGCCTGGCCAATGTAGAAATTCCAGAACTAGAGTGCCCATACATCCTGGTCTGCCTGCGTCATCCCTTTTTATACCTGTTGTCCATGAATAATATATACAGGCGCCCCATCCACTCTCAAGGTGTCCTAGTATTAACAATAGATCACATGGTCCCCTGAGTTATAAAGGGTGCAAGATATGGACATTTGCAGAAGGAATGGCCAGAAAGTCTTTTCAGCAGAACTGACATTTGAGTTGAGGCCTGAATAACTAAGGAGGAGGTAGCCAGGGACAGTGGTGGAATCAGCATTCAGGTGGAGGAAACAGCAAGTGCAAAAGATGAGAGAAGACAGGATTCAGCACATGCAAGGGATGTTGAAGCAGGCAACAGACAGAACTCAAAGAGCTCTGCCGGATCGTGATAAGGAGTTTAGGCTCCTCAGCACCACAGGGAGCCTTCAACAGGACTGTCAGCAGGGAAATACCATGATCTCATCAACATTCAACATCGTTGAAGAACCTCTCTGACTATGAATGGGAGGTGGGAGTGAGCTGTGGCCGATTAGCAGAGCCATAACCCAGTGAAGAGGTTGTTGTAGCCACCCAGGGGAGAGGTATTGGCAGTCTGGGCCCGGAGGAGGCTGTGGGCTGAAGAGATGTGAATAAATAAAAGAATGGATGGGTGGAAGGAAGGAGAGGAAGAGAGGGAGAGAGGAAGGGAGGAAGGAAGGGCAATTCTTCATAGGTGAAATAGAACTTGGTGGTTAATTGACAGGCTGGCTGTGGTAGGGACAAAAGAAGATAGAATTGAAGGTCAGATCCATGACTGAGCATGAAAATGGCTGAGGGAGTCCTCAAGGAGAGGGGAGCACCATAGGAGGAACAGGTCCAGGGAAAAGGAAGACAAGGTTGAGTTTGGTCAGGACAAATGTGAAGGGCCCTTGCTGTGTCTTGGTCTATTCCAGAACTTCAGGACTGAAAGTGCAAAGACAAAGGGATTTTTTTTTTTTTTTTCAGTTAATTCAGAGACATTCTTGAAACTTCATGAAACAAAAAGCCAAGTGAAATAGAGCAGCTCAGCCTTGTTACTGGAGCAGCCTTGTTACTGGCACCAGGGGCCTGTAACTGGCTGCTATTGTTTGGGAGGCAGTGAACTGAGTTTCCAACACCAAGCTCTTCTGTTTAGCTCTACAACAGGGCAGGTATAGACAAGTGTCTCATAGGCACCCCTCCACTCATCCAAAGGACAGAGTCCGCTGCTTTCAGGAGGTGGAGGAAACAGCAAGTGCAAAGGATGAGAGAAGACAGGACTCAGCACATGCAAGGGATGTTGAAGCAGGTAACAGACAGAACTCAAAGAGTTCTGCTGGATCTTGATAAGGACCAATGGCCCCAGTGAGCAGACCAACAGTTACTAAGTAGTCTTGGTCCCTCCTCAGGCTGAGGCAGGTTTAGAGTCTAATGGAGGAATACTCTGGAAGCCATTCACAGCAGCATCAGCCCTTGCACTGCTTCTTTGTCAACCCTGAGGTCTTCAGGCAGGCTTGGTGTAAGCAGGAGCAAAGGGATTTGGTTTACTTTTGTCCAGAAACAATGAGTTTTAAATTGTCATGGCAGCCCTTGGATCCTTTAAGATCATTTAAACTTCTCTGATTCTCTGACCATTTTTGGCTTTGGGTTCTTGACTTTGAGGTTTATTAATATTATTTATCTTAGTCGGTGTGTGAGATGTTAAAGTAACTGCACTTCTGAGCTGATCCTACTCTTTCCAAGCAAAAAATAAGAAAACCTGCTTCATTAAATATTGCCATCAGTTGGCCCTCACTCAGGAGTAACTTCATAGGGGGAGGCAGGCTCTAGTGCAGTGAGGGTCTGAGTAAAGAGTGACATTGAGGTCTGGAACACAGAGTCATCAGCAGATGCATTATTCACCCCAAAGACTTCCTGTTACAATCCAGAGAACCAATTTTTGCATGCACAGGAAGAAAATTCCAAATTCAAGTATCATTTCCAAAGTTGTTGCAGTGACCCAGGGCCAAGGTAATCCTTTTAAAGAAAGCCTAGAAAGAATGGCTGACCCAGAAAATGCAAATAAGTAGAATCTGAACTATATATTTCTATTTTACTTAGCAGTTCCAAGAAACCTATGGGCATTTGGATTGTTTAATGTGTGATGTGTCTTTGGTTCTATTATAATAGAGGCCTAGGCTTAGGTTTTTTCCCAAGCTCATTCTGTGTATAGCTGAAATTACAATCATCATAATCAACCATTTAAGCAAACAAAAATAATCATTTCAAAGCTATTTTCCATAAACTCTTTAGTTCTCGATTCACTACAATTCTCTTTAGAAGGAAATGTTCCATTTTTCCCATTGTAGTACTGTCAGCAGCAGAAGCAATGACCAGTTCTTCACAGAAGAAAATTAATTCCATTCCAGCTTTTCTAAATAAAAACAAATCGATCAAAACCCAAATTTATTTTTCTTTTTCTTTTAAAGATATATTTATTTATACAAGAACTGGGGTACAGTCAGAGGCATGGGAGAGTGAGAGAATTCACCAGAGACAGAACGGGAAGCAGAACAGGCAGACGGACCAAGGACACTGCTAAGGGGAGCAGCGGGCAAGGCAGGAGAGGTCTGCTGCGCCATGTGGGTTTTTCCTTGCCAGCCGGGAATCGAACCTGCAGGAAATCGAACCCGTGCTGCAGAGGCTGCGGACAGCTTCACAGTGCGGCACTCAACCCGCTGCACCACTGGGGAGGCCCCCAAATTTATTTTTCTTACAGGAAGACTTATTTTTTGTTCTTTGTATAGGCCAGAATCTACAGATCACCACTCTAGTTATATTTAAAAGTAAGGACTTGGTGTAATTTAGACTCCTGGAAACACCAAATAGTCGTATCTGAGAAATGTTTTAATCTCCAACACCCCATCCACTTCATGGGAATGCTCTTAACTCAGTCCATTCATAATTAAAGTGCAAAAGTCCATAGATGTGATGATTCTATAAACCAACTCACTATTATTCCATTACCACCGAAGGACAAGGTGCTGAGCAGAAAATGGGAAAATGATTGTATTGTCCTGCATGAATAGCAGCAATGAGAATTATTCCAAACCCCGAGGGGATGGCTATATAGTCAGCTCCTTCACAGTGGCGGCAAAAAAAGGGAGAATTTGCAAGTATAACTCAAAACAAAGGGTGATCTGCTGCAGGTTCTTTGAACTTCAGTAACCTGTGAATCCGAGAAAGGAAACCAAAAAAGTCACAAGAGAAGCCAGAAATGGTAAGCACTGAAAGAGAAATTCTCAAAGCACAAAGAAAGGGTAAAAGAATTTTCTCTTCCGGTCCATAGCCCCCTTTGATGTCTGCCCCTTGGATTATTTTTGCATCATCAAATAAATCATAGTGTGCTTTACTAGCAATCTTTTAAATTGTCAAAGCACCTTACCCGTGTTGTGAGCTGACTAAGGTGAGGGTCGAGGAGAGAATAGGAAATGTTATCAGCTTTGCCCCCTTCTCTGGGTCAACTCTAATGCCCATCCAGAGCAGCTCTGCTGGGCTTTCTTAGGCCTCCCCCACTCCCAGGCAATTATCCTCCATCCCAAGCCAGCCCAGCTACCAGGACAGGGAAGGGACTGAAAGAAGAGGAGACTTGCTGATATGTACCTCAGGAAGGCCCAGAAATAGGGGAACCCCATTTTGCTTTAAGACATTTTAATGACATGCACTATAATGACTCAGCAGTCACCTGAATTGCCACCAGTTTTCAGTCTATCAGATAGTATGAAATTTTTTCCTAAAGAGTTTGTAATTAATAAGAGTTATTTGTATCCTGGGGGGAAACACCAGAAGATACCATGTTGATGGTTATCTGTTGTGTTGAAATCTGGTATAACTGGTTTCAGCTCCTTTTAGATCAAGAGCTGCATCTCTAAACTGGGAAGAACAAATGAGTAAAAGAATATCGCTTCTCAGGACAAAACAGCGCAACCTTAGCCTGAGCAATAACAATCTGTGAGGCCCCAGCTGCAAGGCACTTTGGGAGCCAAGGGAATATCACCGGGCAGCCAGCCTCAGTGATGGGCAGGACTGCGGGCACTGCCTGCACCCAGATGCCTCAGTCTCCTTTCACAGTGTTAGGTTTGCTCTAAGGGCTCTGAATGGCATCACTAACCCTGAAGAAGCCAACAGAAGGAGCCCTGGAAAGACTGGCTTGGCCTCTTCCAAATTCTCCAGAAGGTTGCAAAGCCGCTCTGTCAGCTGCGCTGTGCATACTGGGGTCTTGTCTTAGCGCTCAGGCAGCTCCCGCCCCTTCCCTATCACTCCCTCCTCCAGAGCACACACATATCTCCCTTTGCAAACACTCTTAAAAGCAGCAACAGCAAAAGAAGCTCAATTGGGTGAAAGTAATAACAACTAGTACTCAGTCAGCAGATGGCATATGTAATGAGAAAACTCCCCAGCTTCCAAAGTCACCAGTTTTTGAATGGTGACTCCCCATGCGTTGGCTTAAAGAGAAGGGAATCTTTTAATTCTGGGTGCATTACTGTCCAGTATTGTACATTCCAGTCTTTCCTGGGTTCTGGGTTATAAGCCACATCATATGCTCCCTTAACTAAATATTCAGTACCTAAGATGCTCAAAACACTACAGCTCATGAATAGAACCTCAAAAATATAATAGAGAGAGGGCCTCCCCAGTGACGCAGCGGTTGAGCGCTGGGTTGCGAAGCTGCCCGCAGCCTCTGCAGTGCCGGTTCGATCCTCGGCTGCTCCCCGGCCACCAGAGGAGGGTCCCACATGGGGCGCAGACCTCTCCTGCCGCCCGCTGCTCCCCTCAGCAGTGTGCTTCGTCCTTCTGCCTGTTCTGCTCCCCATTCTGGCTCTGATGAATTCTCTCACCCTCCTGCGCTTCTGACTGTACTCAGTGCTTGTATAAATAAATAAATACATCGTTAAAAAAAATATATATATATATAATAGAGAGAATGGGGGAGGGGGAGAGATCTCAGTTTCTCTTCCTTATTAACCTCTCCTTCTCCTATTTTTGTTACAAGTGGTTGTCTCCAGTAAATGTCTCCAGGCCAAATCTTTTCATATCAAATGATGGGTAATTCTGCTCCCAATCTAAGCCCATGAATCTTGCCACAAACTTCCTAGTCACCTATTGCGTTGGCAGCCTTAAGCATGAACAGTCCTGAAGCTGTCTCAGAGAATGCAGACAAGTGAAGGACTTTTCTAAGAAGCACTTCATATGACTCTTTCCAACACTTACTGCTGCAGAGTCAAAATGTGAGGGAGTTAGGTGGGCAGTGCAGCAGGCCCAGTTCACATGCAAGATTCACCACCACCTGGCTGTATGGCCATGCTCTGGCTCCTGTTTCCCTGTGCCTCAGTTTCCTCACTTACAAAATGGGAATAATGATAACATTACCTTCCAGGATTAAAGAAGATCATTCATGTAATGTGCTTAGCACACATTTCCAATATATTTAATGTTTTTAATCAACACTGGACACCATTAATATTGAAATTCTGAGCTTTTCGTTCTGTTCTGGTTAGAAACTCCACCGTGTTGACTAGAATTTGAAATTGGGGGAAGCAGGAATAATAGGAATTATCCATACCACATAAAGGTCCATTATACCAGCACCATTTACCTTCCCTACCCCAATTTTTAGTTGATCAGTAGGATCTCATGGATATTTGAAACCTCATGTTGAGTAAAAGGATACAGCTGTCTATATCACTCATTTTATCAGAAATTTTACAAGGTTTGACAGATTAGGTATAAATGATCACTTCAATGATGAGTGAGGTGGGGGAAATCCCTGAGGGTATGGCTGGAAAGCAAGGACCTCCACCCAAGAAAAATGGTTCCCACAAGCTCAAGTTTTTGTCTAGAAACCAAGGGTCCTTTAGATCAGGTGGAAATCTCATAAGATCTGGTTTTTCTGCCAAATTCCATTTCCCAAGATTCAGATTAAACTGGAAATGTCCTCAAAATAATCACATATTTGAGAAACTGCCAACAATACTTCCCACCCATGATCACAATAAGATGGGAGAAAGGTGTGAATGAGGGATTGTTTCCTATCCTGCTTATATATTTAGAAAGATATTCTGAATCAAGGTCACAATCGGTTCAGCTTTTCCAATTCTTGAGGGTGATTTCAAATTGAGTTTCAAAAAGAGGCCAACAGCCAAATCCCACAGAAATATCTGGGGCTGGCATTAAATGCATCTTTCACAGAACTCCTTGCAGCAGTTGGATATTAACAAGGAGAAAGGAACAATTATTATTTGGGACTCCAAGTGCCACTTTATGTCACTTTAAAAGAATGAATAGACTTCCAGCTCCACTCAGCTGTCTGCTCACAATTACAAAGCAATGGTAAATAATCGTGGCAAATGGAAGGTTTGATTTAGGAGAGTGAAATTGTATAACGACTCAGTGCTTTCTCTTTCTGTGGTAAGCAGGACCGCTCTTGTCACTGGTTTGGCTTATATCCAAATCTGTGACTTACCAAAAAGAAAAAGGCCCTTGAACTGTTTATTAAAATGGACACAAAAGCAATCACAGCAAAACTACCAAAACATATTTTAGTATTTTTACAAGGAGAGAACAGTCATATCATGAGGCATGGCTGAATTTGCTCTCCAGTAGTTTTATTCAGTCATAAAGGATCATAGTTGTCCATGCCAATAAAATTTTTGAGTGATTTTAATGAAAGTTGCATCTTTCTATTTTCTCGGTGCACCCGTTTCTGAGTATGCCATCTGAGCTCCACTACAAAAAAAAAGATGTTTTTATACAGTGGGTCTGGGCATCATTTCGCTCCTTTTATACTCATAATTCACTTTGAAGGGGAAGGCAGTTTTATACTCACTCTGAAAGGGGTCTAGACCCTAAGCAGTGAAGACTTTGATCTAGGGCCCAAAAGCATCTTATCCAAACATGCAGTCACTTAATCTTGCAACTCAAGAGTGACAAACGTTCCAAAGTGGTTCAGGGGAACCAAGGGAACAGTGTTGGGGCACAGAGGAGCACCTGCATTCATGCCTATGCAGAGCCAGTTATCTCTGATACCCAGTCTCGGGGGAGACGCTTTGATTCTCAGAGAGGCAGGAGGGGCAATGTAAAGATTCCTAATGCAGGCAGCCTCCTCTCCGAATTTTCCAGGAGTTGAGGTTTCGTATATAGAAACTTAATGGCAAATAAGAGCTGCCCTAGGGAGTTTGAGGCAGCCTAAAAACCATGGCTGCACTCCTTCTACCTTTCCTACTGGAGGCAGGTCCAGCCCTATTCTCTCCCACACCCCTATTCCTACGCCCCCCCCCCATCCAGTGTCATTTCTCATGATTATTTCCTGCTAAAGAAATCCAATGCAAGTGAACTTTAGATAATTCCCTTCCCCAATGAATTTTTATGTTAAAAGTAAACCTTAACCCTTTTTCAAGTCTCAATTCAATGTAATAAACATCCATTGGGAGAATTCATGTCATAATCTGGGCATTAACCATGACAGATTTAAAAAAAATTGAGAAAATGTTACTCCCTCAAGGAGTTCTCAGTCTAATATGAGAGGAGATCTGTAGTCAAGTAGTTCTGATATAGTTTGATAAATCTAGTCAGAGGTTGAGAAAAGGCCTGTGGGAGAAAGGCCTGAGTGAAGAAAATCTCTAGTTGGTATGCAGAGATAGTGACAATAAAGAGGTCCTCTTTGAATTGAGTTGTGTATCTATTAGAGTTATATTTGGTTGCATAAAACAGAAAAATCCAAATAATAATGGCTCAATCAAAATAAAGGTTGCCATTCCATATAAAAGAAGTTCATCATTAAAAAAATTTACAGCCAGTAATGGCGCTCCATGGTGCCATCAGAAGTCTATGGTCCTGTCTTTCTTCTCTATCATCTTTTCTATACAGTTTCCATTGTCAAGTTTACTTTATGGCCTCAAAATTGCTGCTGAAGCTCCAGAAAACTCATTCAAATTCAATGCAAGAATGATAAAAGGGAAAACTGAGTCTCTCATTAAAGAGTTTTTCTTAGCAATTTGACTCAACAAATTTTTTTATTGTTGTTAACATCCAAGCCACTAAAGGAAGTTGGTGGGTTTGCTAACTTTGAGGTATGCATTGTGGTTATTGTTGTTCATAAGAACACTTTTATTTGGCATTTGTGTGTACCAAAATGAACACGTTAAAAGAGAAACAGCTCTATTTTAAGGTGGGGTTGGAAGAGAATTCTACTGTAATAATTATAAGGTAGAGAGTGGAAAATCCTGGGAGAATAAGAAACAAAAGCTCAGTGGGATTTCAGAGACAATGATGGTTGAGCTGTGTCTGAATGGATTTTGGATTCCCAGGTGCCAAGGTAAAAAGAAAAGCTGTTCACAGCATGTGCAAAGGCCCAGAGGGACAGTGATACGTAAAGAAGAATCAGTGTTTGATTTCATGTATCAGAAACTAAAACTTATGAGCAAGTGTGGGGAGTAGTTTGATAGGTAAATGGGGCAGATCAATGAAAGGCAATGAAGTATCTAGTGAACACATGCATGGGAAAGGCCTCTCCTCTTCCCTTTTGACAGTTCAACAGTAGCAATCATACTTGTGTATACCAATTCTTTTGAATTAATAAGCAGAATCTACTTATAATCTGGCTCTTTGGTGCAAATAGGCCTACTGATAAAACACAGACTATATGAGGGCTGAATCTGGATCCATGTATGTCTAAAAGGCAATGTCCCACAGAAAACTTAAGTCCACTATTCAGTCAACTTTGGAACTAATGCCTGGTTCTTTCCTGACCAAAGAATTCCAACCTAATTCTCCAGGTGTCTAGTCCTACACCCCCTTAGTCCTTAAATCAACCAGTCCCAGATGACCCTGAGGAGGAACAGCACTGTCTGTGCTCTCTTCTTCCTCTCGCTCTCTCGCTCTCTCGCTCTTTTGTGCTTGTGCTCTCTCTCTCTCTCTCCCCCACTTCCCTCCTTCCCTCTTTCCCTCTCTCCCTCCCTTCCTCCCTCCCTCCCTTTTGGAACTCCACTGTGGCAGATGCTTGGGAACATGATTTCCTAATTGTCAACAAATCTTCCCCAAATTTCAGCATCTCATCAAGCAATTGGATTTCTCTCTCACTTAAAAGCAAGTAAGCATGTGGGTGACCCTCTATGGTATCCTTCCTCCACATGGCTACTCAGTGATCTAAGCAGTTATATTCTGTGCCTCCACTGTCTCAACCTGATGCCCTCTTGCATCACTGAGGCAGGAAAGAGAGAGTGAGAAGGTCATGCTGACTTCCATGCTTCAGTGCAGAAGTGACACCAGTCAGTTATGACCACAGCACGTTGGCCAGAATTAGTTACATATCCCACCTACTTCAGGTACCTGAAAGAGGAAACTAGCTTTTGGGAAATACTAACAATATCTAGTTTAAGTGCAAGAGAAGTCAGATAGGATAGGGATATGATAGAATGGGATAGCATAGGGTTAGGAGTAGGAATAGATCCAAGACGAATTTTTAGTTTTGATGTGTATGACTAAGGAGATGTTGGGGCATGGACTGAGTAGCAATTGTAAAATGTATTTCCAGGAGGGGACAGAAGTGAAAAGGAGCTTGAAAGTGACTGCATCCAAGAGAAAAATGTGCCTGGTGCAGAGAATGAGATTATTTGTAACATGCGACCCTGTAACAACAAAAGACTCTCCTCTGTGTTTCCTCAGTCAAAGGAAATAGAGTTTCTATTGTCTCCTGAGCAGACTTCATTACATGACTCAAATAACCCAATGCCACATGCCCCGACTCCCATACACACTCAGTGGCTTATAGCATCAGCATAGCTGACCTGTGTGTGTGTATGTGTGTGCGTGTGTGCCTGTGTGTACTGTCTTCTCAAAGAGCCACAGGGTGTGCATGCTACTAAGGAGTTTGCTCAATGGTCTGGAAGAGAAGATGTCCTTAGAATATGGGAATGCTATCATGGTCTCAATGGCAACCAGGACCCATAGGAACAAACGCAATGCTAAGAAAGAGCTGCTTGACCATGACATCAAAAACCTGATGCCCAATAAGGACACATCCACCTTCTAAGAAAGCACATCATGCCTGACAGGGCACCCAGGGCCGGGGGCCTCATAATATAAGCTGTTGATGGAAATTCTGCTGTCATAAAATCATGAGCAGTACCTCCCTGGGTACCGCTGTGTGGGGTACAGCTCTAAGAAGAGAAGAGAATCTTCTGAGAGATATTTTGCTATATCTTTCTCAGGTTCCAGCACTGGCAGAAGAAACACGATAAACTGCAGGGTGAGAGCAGAGGGGGGATTCGTGAGTAAATTGACAGGGATGTTTGAAACATATTGATATTTCTAATACTTACGGTTCCTCAAGGGACACAGTGAAAAATAGTATTGCTAAATAACATCTGTTGGATTCTTATTATATACCTGAAACTATACTAAAAATTATATCTTTTTATCTCACTTAATCCTCTCCCTTATGAGGTCACTACTATAAGCTATTTCCACTTTATGGGTGATGAAAATGATGCTCAAAGAGCTTAGGAATTTTGTGTACTTGTAGATAATAAGTACCAGAGCTATGATACAAACCTCGCCTCTATATCTTTTTAACTACTATAAATAAACAGACAAAAAAAACAAAAGACGAGATAATTCAGAAGTAGCAGGAATTTATGGGCTGAATTATTTCCCCCAGAAAAGATATGTTGAAGTCCTGACTCCCAGTACCTCATATGTCTCCTCAGCAATGAGAAAATCGGGGCACAAAAAATTTGGAGACTTTTACTCAAATTGACAAGACATCACATGCGCTAGAACCTCAGTCACCTGTGTTGTCTGCTGTCTCCTTCCACATGAAGTGTTGAAAACCGTTTCCTCTTTAACTTTGTGCTCTGAGAATTCTGACCCATAGGATCCTTACTACAGTTGCTGGTGCAAAAGTAACTGCTCCTGTTTCCCCAGAGGTAGAAGATGAGTGTGACGATGTATTCCCATGGGTCCCCTGCCCATGCCCACATGGGCACTAGTGGCCCCTCAGGCATGCATTCCATTCTGGAAATCGAGGATAGGGAGGGGTCCGACCCCATGGGGCACTGCATGTGCCGACAGTGCTGGCTGCCTACATCTAAAACATGAATCTAGGGCCTCCCGGGTGGCACAAGGGTTAAAGTGACAGCACTTTCAAGCTATCGCCAGCCATTGCAGCACAAGTCACTGCAGTACAAGTTCGATCCCCAGCCAGGGAGATGACCCACCTGGCACCCCAGACCTCTCCTGTCCTGCCTGCTGCTCCCCTCAGCAGTGTATTTCAGTAGATGCACTTGTTCTGCTCCCCACTCTGTTTCTGGTGAATCCTCTCACCACCATGCCCCTATACCTCTGGCTTACATCGCAGTTCTTGTGTGCATAAAAAAATGAATCTTTAAAAAAGTAAATAAAACATGAATTCTAGACTCCCACCATCACAAAACTGCATCCAGTCAGTATTGGAGAAAGATCAGAGGGAGAGAGGGGTGAGCACGGGGACTGTGATGATGGTACACGGGTAAATTAGTGAAGGAAATTCTATGGGGACTACATCTCGGGGGTGGGGGGAAGCAAACATTGTTTTCAAATGAATAATGATGTAAAATATATATAATTTTTTAATTTAAATAAAAATAGGAAGGAAGGAAGGAAGGAAGGAAGGAAGGAAGGAAGGAGGGAAGGAAGGAAGGAAGGAGGGAGGGAGGGAGGGAGGGAGGGAGGGAGGGAGGGAGGGAGGGAGGGAGGGAGGGAGGAGGGAGGGAGGGAGGGAAAGAAAGAGAGAGAAAGAGAGAGAAAGAAAGAGAGAGAGAGAAAGGATGTTTCCTCTGAAACTAGAGTAGAGACCTGGAACGCTGGAGCAGAGATACTTTTCAGAGTCCAGTTCTCCAACATGCTGCCAGGGAGGTGACCATCAAGGCTGTTGTCAGAGTCACCGTGAGCTCACAGAAGTGGTCTGAAAGGTGAGAAGGCCACCAAACTCCAAGATTCACGCCCTGGGAGTAGCCGCAACATTTTCCTCCAAAACTGCTGTCTCTCAAAATAACTGGAGCCACATGTAGCCTTCCTTACTACACAAATGGATTTCACCTCTACCTGACAGGTAGCAAAGATTCCTGGAAATATGTTGATCCCATTCTGTCTAAAGGGAAGTTTTAAGAGCACAGTAGTATTGGCATTGTGATAATAATAATTACTATTTACAATAATATTAATTATATAATCATTATATATTGATATTTATATTAATATATTGATAATATAATGCTTTGCTATGTTATTGCTATTATAATATTGCACAGTTCACATATGTGACACCCCCACATGCATAGCCCTTCAAGAGACCAGATACCACTCTGAGAAAGTACCTGTGCACTCACAATTTGCATACAATTTCACATGACATTTTGGAGTTCTCAGATGCCTTGAAATGCACTTATACTCCCCTACAGATCCTGGGTTAGGAAACTCTGGTCAAGAATAATTAAGAATTAAGGACAGGGGCTGATAACATGGTGTGTATGCTATCCTGTGTGTGTTGGGAATTGGCTTTCCGAGTGAAATCTCCAGGATCTACCTATCAAATGTTAAAATAATTCTACTGGGCTCCTTTGTTCCAGATGGACAATCCAGGGACAGAGACAGGGTAGTGGGGTTTGTTGGAAAGGTTAAAGGAAAGAGGACAGTTGTAGGTATCAAAGAAACCAGCTTAAGTAGGGCAAGTGGACATAAGATAAACAGGTGGGACTGTTGGAATCAGGAGACTGGAGGAAACCTGAGAGTTCATCTGGGCCACTGTCTCAGACCTTAATATAGAAGAAATTCTAAATCTGAGCTTTCCCAAGTGTGGTCACCTGACCATCTGCATCCAGATCCCCTGTTGCTCTTGTTAAAATGCTGATTCCCAGGTAATGACCTGATCCGCTTGTTAACAATCCCCTGAAAACCACCAGCCTAAAGGAGGCCCAGCAGCATGGTATCTGGTCTCTAGAATGTAGAGAATGGCCTCGTGAGTCCTTCCTGAAGACTCTACTGAAAAACAAGCTTCACACAATCAAAATGACTAGAAAGACACTGATAAAAGGCTGGAAGCTATGCATTAGATTTGTGGTTACCTGTAGAGCCAGGACTAAATGAGTGTTAAGAAGAAAGTATATTATGTAATGGCTATCTGTTCTAAGGAGATATATTACAACCACTTACAGTTGTACTATAGATCGCTAGGGATTTTTTTTAATGGGAAATTAGAATGGAGAGAGAATGAGCAGGTTTTTTTTTTAATGTTTTAGGTAATTATTATAGTGGTAGTATTAGTGTTCTGAGATTACTATATGAGTAAGATAGTATAAAAGAGTAATTATGGAATAATCTAATTCTACCACCACTTGTGTCTTGAGAATCATTAATTCTTGAACTTGAATTGAAAATATCCATAGGAACTCATGGGGTATGACCAGTGGTGTCAGGAAGCTCATGTGCACTAGCTGGTGAGAACAGATTGTGCACATCTTCCCTGAAGCGCACATTCACTGACTTGATGTTGGTATTCTGAAATCAGTTATAGTGGGGTTATTTATACCGTGATTAATGGGAATGGGGAGAAGGGAAGGTCTTGTGGGGAAAGGGAGGAATTTTGTGTGGAGAGGGAAGAATTTCAATTAGGATAAGAAACCTGGAAAGGATTTCAGGGGTAGTGACAAAGTTGTTTCCTGGTGTGTGTGATTTCCTTGCCTCATAATTGTGTTTTGTGCTATACATTGGATTTGTCAGATTTGATATATCTCTCCTTCATTTTACAATAAAAATGTGTTTTAAGGGCCTCCTTGGTGACCTAGAGGTTAAGTCTTAGTGCTATCACTACAACGGCCTGAGTTCTCTCCCTGACCAAGTAGCTAACACACATACAGGGCAGCAGACCTCTCCTGTCTCTCCTGTTGCTTCTCTTCACAGTGTATTTCAGTGAATCTGCCTGTCCTACTCCCCACTGTATCTGGCGAGTCCTCTCACTCCCCTCCTCATTGCACCTCAAGCCTATACCTCAGCTCTTCTACACTAAATAAATAAATAAATAAATATAATTATAAAGTTCTTGCCCCCGAAAGAGCCCAGAGTCTAAAGAGGAAGGACAAGTAAACAATTAGCTTCAAGACAATGGGACAAATGCTATCAGGCAGGTCTGTACACATTCCTATGGAAACCCTGCAGTGCTGAAGCGGTTGCAAACAGATTGAAGGTTTCTCAGAGGAAGGAACACATTAGCTTGTCCTTGAAGGAAGAGCCAGTCACCACACAGACGTGAGAAGCAGAGCCCAGAGACCAGACAGAGGAGGCTGCAGTCACTGCTGGCTGCCTCCAAGCAGCTCTGCTCACCCACCAGGGTGTTTATTCTGGCATTTGCTGTTTCCTTTCTGCCCCAGCAGTTGTCTGAGACAATTTCCTTTAATGAAGGTTAGGATTGTCAACCCAAGGAGCATATGTTCACGCAGGGGTGTGAATAGAGGCTTCCTGTCTTTTCCTTGTTTTAAAAACAGAACTTCCTGAATAGCCTAAGAGAGGTGCCATCTTGATAACTTTTTCTTGAAATAGAGTGATTGTGCAAAGTTGGGATCCCACACCTTTATCCTCTGCAAGTGCTCAGTGCAGACTTAGGAGCCCTCCCTTGATCTAGAGAGAACAGAAGAATGAAACAGCTTAAAGAAGAAGGCTTTTTGTTTTTTTTTTTTTTGTTTTGTTTTGTTTTTTTTTAAAGATTTATTTATTTATTTATACAAGCACTGGGTACAGTCAGAAGCGCGGGAGGGTGAGAGAATTCACCAGAGCCAGAGCAGGGAGCAGAGCAGGCAGAAGGACCGAAGTACACTGCTGAGGGGAGCAGCGGGCGGCAGGAGATGTCTGCGCGCCATGTGGGACCCTCCCTCAGTGGTCGGGGAGCAGCCGGGAATCGAACCAGCACTACAGAGGCTGCAGGCAGCTTCGCAACCCAGCGCTCAACCGCTGCGCCACCACAGAGGCCCCCAAGAAGAAGGCTTTTTGATTGGATTCTGAAAACATTCCTCCAACCTGAATCCTAAACACCAGTTCAGCAGAATGAATGGAGTTCTTCACCAAGAAGGCAATGTAGTGAATAGCCAATTAGAGACTCCGACATGTCCAAAGGAAACCGGGGGCCACATTCAGTTTATTAGGCCACATTTCTTGGCAAACAAAACAGAAAAAAAAGTGATTTGTGTATTAGAACCCAACAGTGATGGGGTGTGTACTACATGGGGTGTCTTCCTATAATTGTGTTCAGGGAAGCTGTGTAAACAACAGTGCAGGGCTCAGCAAGTCAGGAGGAAGGGGCGGGCTCAGAGGACAAGTTTGGCTCCTCCCACAGGATGCGCTGACCTTCCCCACATACCTAGCATTGACCCCTGAGCATCTCAGGTGACAAGCTGGCACTGGATGCTTAAAAAATACTGGAAATGGAGGTGATAATGGGTCAGGAACTAATTGAAATGCCACTATTTACACATTTCTTACTCTACAAGGTGAGAGTACAGATGAAGCAATAGTGGTACCCACCTACTATTGTAAAGAGATAAACAAGGAATGTGGAAAAGCCTTATAAATGAAAGGGTGAGAGGAATAGTCCTGAGAACCCTATACAGAGACAAATGTGCTTTCCTTCTTTACACAGCTGTGCACTGACAAGCATTTTATTCTGATAACAAGACCATTTATCAAGCCTATACATGCAAACACATGCAAATTCCCCTGATAGGCGCAAAGTCTTCCTACGAAAGCTGAGACATTGATGCCTCATTAATCCATTCTCTGGTGTAACATCATCAAGGATTTGTCTTGTTGAGGCAAGAGTCCGGCCCATCCCCAAGCAAGGTAGGATCACTGAGAGAGGTTATTAGATCGTTTTGGGTTCTGAGCAAAGTGAACGTATCCTATATCTATCTTCACCCTATATACAATGGTTCTATGAATATGACACCGTGTTCTTTGTCTTCCTGTTTAAGATTTGAATTTCATATGGAGGTCAATACTCCAGGGACATCATTGTGTTCCATACTTGTTACCTGGGGCACTTGTTAAAAATACAGAATTCCAGGCCACTTCACAGAGCTACTGACTCAGAATCTCTAGGGGAAGATTTGGAAATCTGAATTTATAACAAATGTCTAAGATGATCTTCATGATGAGGCAAGTTTAGAGAAAATCAAGATAGAGAACATAGCTTGCTCTTAAGAGCTCTGAAATCAAATATATTTTAAAAGGGCCAGGGGGAGGGGGTGTTAGTGTGCTCAGGCTGTCACAATAAAACACAGGGTGTCTTAAACAAGAGCAATGTATTGTCTCACAGTACTGAAGGCTGAAAATCTGAGCTCGGTGCCAGCCCTGTGGGCACTGGTGAGAACCCGCTGACAGGCTTGCAGAGAGCCACCATCTCCCTGTGCACTCAAATGACCTCCTCTTGGTGCACATGCAGAGCAAGAGTCCTCTAAGGACACTAATGTTGTCATAAAGGCCCCACCCTCATGACCTCATCTAACCTAATTACCTCCTAAATATCCCATCTCCAAATACTGCCATATTGGGGGATTAGAGTTTGGGCATGTAAATTTGGGGAACACAGACATTCAGTCCCTAGGCGGGGGCAAAGGGCTTGGTCCTAGTTCAAGGGCAGATGCTCATTTTTTCAGCTGACCTTTGCATAGGGTTTTGTTTCTCACCAATCCATGTAAAAAACACATCATACAAGACATAGGCAAGAGTAAGAAGTGATCCCATTGGTACTGGCTATTTATAAGGGCAAATACAAGGATTTAAAATAACCAAAACAAAAATTAACAAAAGAGAGAAATCAATGTTACCAGATAGTTTGCATGTTAGTTCACTTAAGCACTAAATTTCGCTTTGGACCTGCTGATAGCTCAGGCCAAAGGAGAAAATGCATCTGCTTATTGTCTTTCTATTTCATGCATATTAAATTCTGGATAGAGTTCCAACTTTTACTTACATCTCCTGAACCAAACTGCTATTCCCAAACTAATGCCCTTTAAAGACAAGAAAAACCATTGTGTTTTGCCCCAGAGGATCACATTTTATCTGAATGCATTCCTAGCTTATTAGGGAAACAAAACTAGCTATACTAAAAAATGCCCAATGGGGAATCGCTCTCTGAACATGTACTAGAACCTGATGGGGAAAAAAACACATTTTGTGAAATCAGCAGTTTGGGTTTTTGTAGATCAACAGTTTCCATACTTTTTAATAAGTCCGGCAACTCTGGGGTTCCAGTCCCTTTCCAGACATTGCTTAGCAATGAAGACTCAAAAAGCCACTGATACTCCAATTCCAAATCAGTTATCCAATCAGATAAGACCTGTGACTTTGGCATTATAACAGAAGGAAGCAGCCCAGTGTGATAGAAATGTTTCTGGTCTCAGGCCCAGCTCTGCCATTAACTAACTGGTGGTTTCCACTGAACGATTTCCATTATCCCCTTGGGGCCTGTTGTCTTTATTAACTCAACAACTGCTCCTTGAACATCCAAAATAAGCCAAGCACTGAATCCAGGTGAAAGGAACAGCGATGCCCACAAGGAGACCCTCATTTGGAGACAAGGGAAGGGAACTTTCCATTCTCTGATGTAATTGTTGGTTTCTTTGTGGGGTACCTTTTCTCTGTCCCTCACTAGTTTGGCACATAAGAACAAAAACAACATGTGAGTGTATGATAGATTACACGAATGAATGATTGAGTAAAACCCAAAGGTAAATTTTAAGCACTTTTGCCCTTACCGCCTTTATCATGGTTCTTTTGGTTAATAATTCAGGCAAAAGAGGTTCAACATTGACTTGACCTTTCTTTTTTTTTTTTTTTTTTTTTTTTTTATAAATTTTATTGTTATATTCCCCATACAATTGCAGCCCCCCCATTCTGACCCCAATCCCTCCCCTCCCGCCCCCGCCCCCCTAAAAGTGTCTCTGGTTCATAGTTTTTTGTTGATTTTGATTTTCACTTTCTTATAGTTATTCATTTTCCTGGTCCCTTATTTAAGTTTTCTAGATTCCTGCTATGAGTGAGACCATCCGGTATTTTTCTTTTTCTTTTTGGCTTATTTCGCTGAGCATGATCCCTTCCAGCGCCATCCATGTTGCTGCAAATTGCATGTGTTTATCTTTTTTGAATGCTGAGTAATATTCCATGGTATATATGTACCACATCTTCTTAATCCAGTCATCTATTTTTGGGCATTTGGGTTGTTTCCAAAGCTTAGCTATTGTAAACAGTGCTGCTATAAACATAGGGGTGCAGGTGTTCTTTGGAATTGATGTTTCTGTGTCCTTTGGGTAAATACCTAGGAGTGGAATTGCTGGATCATATGGAAGCTCTATGTTTAGTAGGTCCAGAAATCTCCACACAGCTCTCCACAGTGGTTGGACCAGTTTGCACTCCCACCAACAGTGCAGAAGAGTTCCTTTTTCTCCACACCCTCGCCAGCATTTGTTGTTGCTAGTTTTTTTAATATGTGCCATTCTCACTGGTGTAAGATGGTATCTCATGGTAGTTTTGATTTGCATTTCCCTGATGGCAAGTGATGTTGAACATTTTTTCATATGCCTGTTGGCCATTTGCATTTCCTCTTCAGAGAAGTTTCTTTTTAGCTCTTCTGCCCATTTTTTGACTGGATTATTTTCTTTGTTGTTGCTGAGTCTCATCAGCTCTTTGCAGATTTTTGTGATCAGTCCTTTATCATTAGTGTTGGGTGCAAAAATGTTCTCCCAGTTGGTGGGGTTTCTCTTTGTTTTTGTTATTGTCTCTTTTGCTGTGCAGAAGCTCTTTAATTTGATGTAGTCCCAGGTGTTTATCTTTGCCTTCACTATCACTGCTTTGGGTGATGTGTCTGTAAAGATGTCTTTGATGTGCAGATCACGTAGTGTTTCGCCTATATTTCCTTCTATATATTTTATGGTTTCAGGTCTTATGTCTAGTTCTTTAATCCATTTTGAGTTGATTTTTGTGTATGGTGTGAGGTAGTGGTCATGACTTGACCTTTCTTAACCTTTTAAGAAAACCTCATTCATTGACAATAATCTACCCCCCTTCATTCATCTCTTGGCACAGTTACTCAGAATCTCCTACCACTACAGTACCCCCTCTGAATATGTTCCTATATCATAAATTCAACAAACATCCATCAAACACATAATATATGGGAAATATATACAAACCAAGATGTTGAAGAACATGGAATCTGTTCCACCTGTGCTGTGGCTGTGGACAGTGCTGTTGACCTAAAACAAAAGCAATCAATTATTCCCATCAACAAAATGGGTTTATTTGAAAACAAATACCTGAAGAGAGGGCAGATTAGTGAGTGTGTCCATGGCAAGACCCATGGTGCACTTCCCCACATCCTTTAAATAACTAAAGTTCTTTACGGCTTACAACCTCATTAAGAACCTTCAGAGGCCCACCCCATCAGTTCCATAGGAGGGAAAAACAGCATCACTTCCCAGGGGAAATTCCAGGCATGTTGGGTCCAGTAGTTTGCTGATTTGATCTGCATGGACACTCTTTTTCTACCTCCTGATCTCATTTAAATGGGGCTTCTGTATGTTTTCTTTTTTTATATAATTTACTTATTTATTATTTTAATTGAGATAACATTAGCAACATCCCATTGGGTATCACCATTATAAGACACACCATCAGATTACCCATAGTCCACCACCATAGTCCATCATGCATCTAAATGTTCACAATGCTTTACTTGTTCCATTCACAGCCACACACGGTATACACCTCATCTCTTCAGCTCATAGTTACTGAGATATAGGAACAGCCAAAATGGCACCATGAGCTTCCTAGAAGTGTCTTATATCAACAAATTCCCTTACCTCTCACCTACCACCTCAAGCTTGCTCCTCATGGGATTTTTTTTTAAAGATTTATTTCTTTATACAAGAGCCGGGGTACAGGCCAGATGTGCGGGAGGGTGAGAGGATTCACCAGAGACAGAGCGGGGAACAGAACAGACAGACTGACGAAATGCACTGCAGAGGGGAGCAGCGGGCGAGACAGGAGAGGTCTGCTTCACCATGTGGGATTCTCGCCGCTGGCTAGGATCGAACCCACGCTGCAGAGGCTGCGGACAGCTTCACAGTGCGGTGCTTAACTGCCTGCTCCACCAGGGAGGCCCTCCTCATAGCATTTTTAACCCAAAGAATCCTTCTTAGTATAGGAGCAGCTAAATCTCCCATCCCCTAACTAGCCTGTGAATCCCAAAGTTGCAACAAATGCCAAGTATCATCCTCTCATCTCTACCCTCAATATCACTTCGCTACCATTATGTGGATAGTGATCAGACATCAGTTTCTCCAGAAAGTATTTACAAAATACTTTATATTTATAAATGAAATAAAAATATAATCAGCAACATATGATTTATTAGAGGAATATTTACACTTTTGACGTTGGCTGGTTCCCCAGTCACCACTTCTTTGAAAAGAAATGTTTACTGCTTTCCATCTTTACGTGTAAGAGTTTAAGACCACATCTACTGTTATTTTGGTTCCAATTCATAGCTCAGTGGTGTAAACAGCTAGATCAATGGTCATATAGTCTAAAGTGGCAGTAGCTGTTATACCCAAGTCTCCTCTAAATCAAAAATTTCAGAGCCTGTCCAGAGGGTGTCAAATGGAGTTGGGTTGGTCCAGACTTCATATTCACAAATACTTACAAATTCAGACATTAAATGTTAGCTCCAATAGTGTTTTATATAAAGTAAAAGAGAGACCTCATTAGAATTAAAAGAGAAAATGTTCACTATAATTCTAAAATTGTGTTTTGCTTTTGTAACATTGTTTATGCATTTGATTTTTCATTATACTGAAAACCTCAGTGAAAGTTGCCCAAGCCTCTTAAACTCTTAAAGCCTTGACAAACCTTTTCATTTTTTTTTTACATGTCATCTCTAAAAGCTTTGCTTACTTGCTGTCACTTTTCTATCTGGAAATAAAATCGGCTAGATTTTCCTTGCTATACACTCTAGTTATATATATAGCTTGTCCAGCTCACCTCTCAAAAAAAAAAAAAAAAAAAAAACCACAACACATTTTTCACTGACCTATCAGGCCATGAACCCTAATAAGCACCTGAGCCCCCATGTGCCCCTGCCTGACAGGGTCTTCAGCTCGCCAGCAGGAGGTCCCAACGCTTTTCTCGCTAGAAAACCAGCCGGTGTCATGTGATTCTGCCCTGATCAATTATATCCTACAAGCAATGATGGCAGTGGATTCAAATAGCAAACGGAGCTTTCTGATTATTTAAAATCATTCTATCTCTTGGCCTCAATTCCTTCATCCATAAAATGAAGGAACTAACACTCTGTAATGAAAATTAATGGAGATCATCAAGGGCCTTCCAGGGCTGCAGATACACTACAGCATGTGTCAGAGAAAAGGAGACTCTGACTTAAATATCTTCCCTGGTCCTTAACCAAGCATAACAGCTCCCCTCTGAAGGAGGAGCTGAGGTTTCCATTTGCAGCTGGAATTACAGACCCTCTTTTTTTTTTAAAAAAAAAAGGAAAAATATTGATGTAGCATTGCATTATAACATATAGGTTTCAGATGTACATCAGTATTTGTGTATAATACATTATGTTTGCTGAAAGTCTAAATGCATCCTTTACCCAATTTAGCTGCCCCTCCCTCCCCCTTCCCTTCTAGTAACCAGTAATTTGGTCTTGTAGTGTACAAGTTTTTGTTATTTAGTTCATTCATTTGTCTTGTTTGTTTGTGTACCTCATATGAGTGAAATCATAAGGTGTTTGCCTTCCTCTGACTGACTTATTTAATTAAGCATAATACCCTTTATGTCAATCCATGCTACAAAATAGAAATTCCAGTTATCCCACTTCTGGGTAGTTTCTGAAGAGTACAAAAACAACAATTCAAAGAGATACATGCACCCTAGGTTCATCACAGCATCATTCCAATAGCCTAGGGTTGAAAATAGCCTAAATGCCCACTGACAGATGATTAGCTAAAGGAGATGTGGCGTGTACATATACACAATGGAAAACTACTCAGCTATAAAAAAAAAAAAAAAAAGGATGAAATTCTGCTGTTTACAGCCACCTTTAAGCATTTTTCATGTTACTCTCCTCCTATCACCACTAGGCTGTGTTCATGAGCACCTCTGTTTTGTCACTATTTGGGAGGTGAATGATTTAAGCCCAGTATTAACCAGAGAGCTGATGCCCATGGGCTGCATCCTACCGTTCCCAACAGGTTCAGGACATGGCAGGAATGACAGAGGGGTGCTGTCCCGCCGTGGATGGCTCCACAGAGCCAACGCCAAGACCTTCTGCATCCTGAGCATCTGGGGACACTGCCGATCCTCATAAGCCAGCCAATGCTAACCTCTTTCCATTTTCTCCCCTTCCCTATTTATTATAGCTTCACAGAAAGTTGATGAGGTGAAATATTCTCCAGCAGAGGAAATAATATAAAGCTTAAAAGTTGTTTCTGGTGGAATGGTGAAATAATTCTACCACTTTACTTTGAGCAAAAAAAAAAAAGAAGAAGAAGAAGAAGAAGACCACCTGAGGCAGCCTCTGGGGATTTCATTATTGATAGATTGAGGGAAACATAATGGCTTTAGATGAACAGGTTTTTCTTTTAACTTGTTAGAGCACTTTGGGATGAAAAGATGAGAAAGACAGGTGCTAGACAATAGAATAAACCTGGCACCCACTTATTTACATAATTTTGTATAGATGCATTGATGTATGAAGTATTAAGTGACTGTGTTGAATAGTGAAAATAAAGTACTTTGGAAAACAATCTGTGTTCAATACCCAGCTCTAAAATAACTGAACAATTTATGAAATACCTCTTGCTTCTTTGTGAAAATTATTGGTGGTTTAAGCTGAGTGTGCAGTTTTAAGAAAACAATCTTCTGTGCTATTGTTTAAGATAATTCTTAAGAATGCATTCTCTAAGCAGATGAGACATTAAGTGGGGGCAGGGAGGAGAAGAGTTACATTTACTCCTCTCTGTGAGTTTGGCTAATCCATTCACCATTTTTTCATGAGTAAAGCTTTTGGGAGAACTGAAAAAATGTATTGAGCAAAGATTATAAGCAGCAATTTTTGCAGGCCAAATTGCCTCCAAATGAGGGAGGAGGGGATTTAAAGGTGAACATAACTGTCTCTTCTGCTGCATGCAAAGCTTTGTGCTTGTGAGAAACTCAATCTTAACTCCCTTTTGGCAAGTATTCCTTAACAGGCCTTGCAGATATCTGAAACCTATTTTAACCCATTCCGGCCCTCCGCTGACCACAACATTACCCGAATGGTGTGGACCAATTTCTAGGCTGCTCACCAGTCCTCAGGCCTATGGGGTGAGTAAATATCCCGTATGGGACAGGCTGGGTGAATACTGATGAGACAGGAATCTTGGCTAGTTACTTCCCAGCTAGAGAAGGAAGGATTTTTAAAATTCACTGCCAAAAAGCATTTCTCTTCTCCCTTCAGTTGTTGCTGATGTTGGCTCGTTCGTCTTTTTAAAATGCAATTTGTTATTGTTATCAATATTTTTAACCATAAAATGAATTTAGAAAATGTAAAAGAATTCATGTATCCTTCCAAACTGCCGTGTTTTGAGGTTTGGAATATTAGGCCTGTCCTTTACCACTCAAGGAAGTGGAATAAAAATTGCTGAGAAGTAGTCAGAGTCATTACCAGAAGACCACCATGTCAGGGATTGGAAAAGAGCACAACCTTGGAGTTTGAGGCACCCTTTCAGGTGGTCCAGCTGGCTACACCTTTACACCCACAGGGGAAAAAAAAAAAAAAGAAACAGTACAGCAGCCTAAGGTGGTGGCTCTGAAATCATGGCCCCTATCTAGATCAGCAGCTTCAGCATCACTGAACTTGAACTTGCTGGAAATACAAACTACCAGGTCCTTTTCAGACACGCTGAACTTGGAGCCAACATATGTTCTTTAAAAAGATCCTCAAGTGGGGCCTCCCCTGGTGGTGCAGGCAGTTGAGCGCAGCGCTGTGAAGCTGTCTGCAGCCTCTGCAGCACAGGTTCAATCCCGGCCAGCGGCAAGAGTCCCACATGGCACAGCAGACCTCTCCTGTCTCGCCCGCTGCTCCCCTCAACAGTGTACTTCATCAGTCTGACTGTTCTGTTCCCCACTCTGTCTCTGGTGAATCCTCTCACCCTCCCGTGCATCTGGTCTGTACCCCGGTTCTTGTACAAATAAATAAATAAATAAATCTTTAAAAGAAAAAAAAAGATCCTCAAGTGATTCTGGTACAGGCTGAAAGTTGGAAACCACTAACCTAAGGTCACCTAACTAGTGCTCACTTTACGAGTAATTTTATATGGCCTTCTCACAGCCACTGGAAGAAGAGTTGCAATCTTAATTGTTTCCTTTAAGGGAAACTCTGTCTGAGGAAAACTATATTGGCCAAGTCTAGTTCGTTTCTGCCATTGTCCACATGTTGACCTGCAACCACTTTTAGTCTTCTGACGCTCATCCCAAGAAACAGGTTGTGAGTACACACCTTCCAAAGAAAATATCACAGAAATTGTGTCTTGAGGATTTTGTGATTCCCAAATTTGTGAAAGAATTTTGTGATGGCAAAAGTGTTATGAAACCAACATTGAGAATCTTTCCATTCCCTAAGGTCACAGGACTCTGCTAACTGCTCTCAACCCAACTACAAAAATTCACTGAGTTTTATTTTAGCTCCTTTAATCCAAGAAGGCAGTCACTTAGCTCATGTTTTATGCTCACGCTTACTTTAGCCCTAGAGATCCTTCATGGCTATCCTATGGTGTCAAGACTTCAATGTCAATGCAGGGAAATGCATTACCACACCCATAGAGATGGAAAAGCTGGCTTCTGCTGTAGTGGGAGCTTCAGCCAAAGCAATATAGGGTAGTTAAGAAAAGGAAAGTGAACACCGTATTTTCTTATACTGTGGGACTATTAGTTCTTGCCTTCCTCATGAAGTAACATCTCTCGCTTTTTCCAAAATCCAGGAACAGGTGAAAGAGGATGATGTGGAATGCATAGTGAATCAGGATGAACTGGCCATGAACTACCAGGAGCAGGCGACCTCACCCCACAGCCCTCCTGCAAGCCTAGATCTTGACCAGAAAACTTCACCACATAGTCCAAGCAAGGAAAACATTTTTGAGGGGGATCTGGGCCTTGGAGGCTATGAACTCAAGCTTGAGCAAACGCTGGGTCAATCCCAGCTGAATTAATGGGCATGAACAGTGCAGATGTAATCACAAGTGACATAAGGCTCACCAAGGAATACAAGACAGGCTGATGAGGCAGTGTAGAGGAGGCTGGAAAGTATATTAAGAGCATAAATTGGAGAGAATCAAAACCTTGTCACATGTATCCTCTGGTGCCTGAAGAAATGAAAATTTATTATCATCTCTGTATTATGCAACTGAATTGGAGTTTTTGACAGCAGTCATTTTTATTAATGAATTGGGTGGAGTGGAGTGGCGATGGTGGAGGGGGAGGGAGTCAGCAGTCCAGCTGCTGTGAGGGTGAAACAGATGTGCTGATGTCTGCAGTCTTTCTTCTCTGTACCTGGCTATCCAGCCCTTCACTACGATTTTGGATTTCATTCCCTCCATTAGGGAGCACTAAAAAAGAAAAAGAGTCTCTGAGTGTAAACATGTTGCTCCTAAATGAAAGGAATGCCCAGTTATTTAGTGATAAATTTTACATTTTCAGGACCCAGATTCCCACTTCCCGTAATGATCCCAGGACTGGTTGCAGATAAGTGCTGGATACTGGTATGAATGGCATCTGCGGTCCCACTGGGGTCCCACTGTCATTCTTGGCATCCTTTTCAAGTTGCTCTCCTGTGGTCTGAAGGGACTGGTTACAGCTGGACGTGCCCTGCACAAAATGCCAATACCTTTCCTAACTTGGTAGGACCACTTCCAAGGAAAGCTGTTTTTTTCCCTCCATACTACGTTTTACCTGAAGAATGAATCTCCCTGTCCTTGCTTGCATTTGGGTCTCTTCTTGCCTGTGTGACGAGTCCCCTCTGGACTGTGAGTAATGAGATTCCACAGCACAAGTTGCTCTCCACATGGCAGGAGATGGTGCAGAAACACCGACCTGTCTTCCAATTCCAGCTATCCCGGCTGACTAACAGCTCAGGAATAGGAACAGAGGAGCAGAGCTGCCATTCAATGCATACATCACACAGGTGTCCAGGACGCAGCTTCTGGACTCCCCCATATAACGCATGGCATCGTGGCCAGCACCGGTAAGACCAATACAATTGCTTTTAATTCAGTGCATGGCTGTGCCTTTGAAGCCTTAAAAATACCTCAAGCTAGCTTCTCTTTGAAATACAGATGTTAATATTAGACTCCAAAGAGCAGACTCCAGTCTCAGGTGCCCAGGCTACAATGAGTCTGCTTCTGAAGAAGGGAGGAAAGATGTCTTCCTCAAGCTGAAAGCTTGGAAGTAACATCTGCTTTGCTGACCAGTTATTTGGCCTTAAATATTAACCATTAACACTGCCACGCACACGCATTTTCTTCCTTTCCAAATAGTAGAATCCAGGGCACAAAATGTTTTATACTCAGCTAAGTATAATCTGGTCATTCCTGGTCAATATGGCAAATGGTGAAGCATGGAATTCTCTAATTTGACTTAATCATAATAAAATTTTGTTATAAAGTATGACTGTGTTGCACTATGCTCTATTTAAGGAATCCCCTCTGTCTGTGCTAATTGGCAGTTCTAAACCCTGTACTCAAAATGCCAGGAAAAGCAGACACTGAAAGCTCATGTAAGTGAGATGCAAGGGCCCTGTGGCCCAGAAACGGGAATAGGGCTGCATAGCAAGTCACTGAGGAATGAAGAGTGGCACTGAGCTGGGAAGATGAGCTTGACACAGACGGGAAAGTTAAGTCAAGAAGAATGACCTCTTCCTTTCACATGAGAGATGACCAGAAATCATAAAGAATTTAAAAATAGGGGCAAAAGATACCCGAGAAAAAAGTAAAGAAAGGCAGAATATAAGGATTCATCTTATTTCTGCCCTTATCATGAAAGGAAAAGTTGAGAGCTTGGTGTTTTCTTTCTTTCCTTTTGTGCAGAGAAAGACACATCAGGGAAAAAGAAGATCCCCCCCCAAAACAGACGAGCATTAGTGGGGGGCAGGAGGAGAGAGAAGATAGAGAAATGTAATATACAAGATTGAAATGAGGCAAGTAAAGAAGGAAAGGCACAGAATCTAAACAAGCAGCCAATCACTAAGAGGACATAGCAAAAATAGCCTCCTTCTCCCCAGGCAAAGCCTTTCTCTTGCTTAAAAAAAGGTCCCTCCAGTTGGATATTATGGACCATTACTTGCAAGGAGAATGGAGGACTGTTTAATCTGGACTGGCCACCACCCAGTTTACTCTACATAGGGACTGTAGTGTGAGAAAACTGTGCTCCCTTCAACCTGTAAATAGTGCCCACCTTCCAGCTGTGATTACCAGCCTCCTCCCCTCTGAACCATCCAAGACCCAGAGACTAGGTCCCACTTAGCAATTCAGAAACTAAATTCCCTTTATGTTCCTGTTGTGAAGGATAGTAATTTATGATCTTAAGAAATGCTCTGTGCTCTGAATAGAAGCATCGGGACTGTGAAATTCAAACCTATTATTTACTGCTAGTGTCTAATGATTAATAAAGGCAAAGGGCTTTTATTTTCTTCAAACCACTAATGCTTCCACTTATTATTATAGCTTGAAATAGGACTCTTATTAATTAATTGACATGGTTCTTTCTTGAACTTCTTACCATGTGGACATTACATATATAGTCGTGAGTGTGCACACATGTGCACACATGCATGCAGATCCAGTCATGATCAGGATTCCAGCTAAAGCTTCTACAGTGTCCCCTGGTTCTTGGTGTATGATGTCTGAGTAGGTTTAAAACCTGGTGGAAAGAGCTATTAGAGTCTTCATACTAGAAATTTCTAGAAATTTAGTGGAGGGCAACATCTATATAAATCAAAGCTGAAGTTGTAAATAACTTTTCCGCTACCAATTTCATATGCATAACTTTTATTCTAGATAATTTGGAATATGATAATATTGAAGGTATTTGGTAAAACAACTGTTTATTTAACAGTTTGGTTAAATGAAACCTGGCACAGCTGTCTCATGAAACAGCATCACAAATACTGGTATGGAATGATCGCCAAGCTATATTATTAAATAAAAATGGAAATGGACAGCACATAATGGATGATGTGCTGCACTCTGGAAAGTTAAAGAAGAAACTGATAGTATGACTGCCTCTTAAAAAATGGAGTAAAATTACTTCTTACTTTTGTATCTTTGGGGTTCCATATGTTATGTGCATTATTTATTCAAAAACAAATGATAAGATTGCCTTGAAAAATGTATTGCAAGTACTGAGCTACAATAGGAAATGGAGTAAAAACTAGAAAAGTTGTTACTTTTCACCATGATTTTTGAGACTTTGAAAATACAAAGCACCAATAGGACTGATGCTTTTGAGCTTATTCATATGCATCACTCAGTACACATGAACGTCAAATTGAAAGACCTATATGACTCATTCTCATCCATCAAATATCTGCTAGGAGAAGACAATTAAAAAATTGATTTTTTTTATGAGATAACAATGCATGTGATAAAGCTATCATATCTAAAACAGTGTGATACTGACCAAGAAGTAAGCAGAGATCAAGAAGATCTACAAAGTACAGAATCAGATACATGAACATGTTTAAAAATTTAGTTCATAAAAAAAAATGAATGTCAATTTGAATATAATGGTGAATGGATTATTATTCAATAAACAGTGTGAGTGTGAACAAATTTACTTCCAAATCTGGAAAAGAAAAAAATAGGTAATCCTCTAATATATGCAAAATTAAGTTTCAAGTATTTAAAGAGCTAAATGTAAAAAATAAAACTATCAGACAACAAAAAATAAAGTAAAAATGATAATGACCTTGCCATAGAGGCAGTCTTCCTGAAGAAGACACAAGTCAAAAATGAAAACTGATAATGTTGACTACCTAAAATATGAAATTTATTATAACAAAAAACATAACAAGCAAAATTTAATAATATGAACCTGGAAGAAAAGGATACCTACTTTCTGTGTGTATCTATGTGTGTTTCAGACTAGGGATTATTCAAAATATACAAAGAACTCTTACCAATGCATGAGAAAAGAAAAAAAACCTACCAAATACAAAAATGTATACAGAAGTAGAATCAAATGAATATACCTCCTACCCAACCTTCTATTTTTAGGCATCTCTAAAGAAAAGAAACATGTGGTGTTTACACATAAGGAGGCATATCAAATGTAATCCATTGTGGAACTGTTAATGCAAAATATTGGAGAAAATAACCATTAATAGCAGAAGGGTTAAGTAGACTACAACACTTCCATACTAGGGGATACTCTGAAATAATTTACTGTCATAGGGGCCATCGTTACAACCAAAGCAAAGATGGGTTGATAAACATACACTCACATAAGATATTTTCAATATAAATTTTCATGGAAAAAATAGTCTGGAATGATCCACAGCAATGTGATAACAAAAAGGGGAGTGGGATTAGGAGGGCTAGGCCAAGACAGTCTTTTGGTTGAATTCACATTATTTTTAATTTTTGCAATGATATCATATTCATGTGTGGTTGATTCTGAGGGAGGCCAAGGCTTCAAAATGAGGGAAAAAGTTCTGCAGGATGAAGTTTCATTTGAGTGAGAACTTGAAAGATGGAAGGGTTTGACCAAGCAGGCACATTGACAATGGCTTATGGGCAGGAGGTAGAGCAGACCACTGGAACAGAGGAAAGGCATTCTAATAGAAGGAAACAACATGGGCAGAGACAAAGACATTATTTATGACCTTGAGGGAGGGGACATGGAAGAACAAGAGATACAGAGTTACAGATCTAACTGAGGTATCATGGCCATGATCCTATGAAAATGGAGCTGTGGAAATATGTTGTCTTAACAAAGATAATTACATGGATGGTGGACAGGAGGAAGTGCATGGCCCAGGAGATAAACATTGAGAGGCTTGACTGAGGCAGAATCAGGGGGGATGAAGAGAACTGGCTCTATCCAGATATGTTCAGAGCTGAAATCTACAAAGTTGGTACTGATTGGATATGGAAGGTGAGGAGGATGAACAAGCCCAGAATGACCCCGTGTCTAAGACTGAGATGACAATAGGCTGATAGTTCCCTCCACCGAAGGTATTGGGAGAGACTTTGAAGAAAGTCAGTGACCTCAGTTTTGGATGTGTTGAGTGTGAAGTTACTATGGAGAAGCACCTGAAGACATACAGATGTCGTTAATATGGGTCTGTAGTTAGACGAAAGGTCTAAGCTAGAGGTGCAAATTTAGAGGGATAAGATGTGCACTACAGCTCCACTGAGGTTTTTCAAATGCCACATCACCCTTCTTACCTCTTTCTTACAAAGAGATTTTGATATGCCTTCCCCACAATAAGGGCAATGCTTTGCAAGGAACAGCATCATTTCTTTCAAAGGCACCACAGATGATTCTCATTCAAACCCTGAAAGAACCACTGACAGTTATATGGAGGGAATAGGACAGAGAACTGAGAGGTGCTAATTCAGTGGACAGACAAATGGTATACCTGCGAAACCATGCCTAGAAAATCCCTTACAGAGAATTTTAGAAGACCTGATATCCCCATGGGACAGGAGTTCAGCTACAGGGACACCCTGAGCTCTTCTGTTACTGTTGCTCAACAGGCTCTCCTCTCCTCAGCTGTGATGCTCACTTTCACTTTTGTCCGCTTGGCTAGGCTATGATCTCCAGGTACTCAACTAAGCATTAATCTAAGTGTGGTTGTCAATGTGTGTTCACATTTTGTAGCCATAATTTTGTAATTCTGACTAACATTCAGAAATAGTGGATTTTAAACAAAGGAGACTGTGCTAGCTGCTCTGGGTGGGCCTGACACAATCCATTGAAAAGCCTTGAGCAGAACTGAAGCTTCTAGGGAGGAGAAATTCTGCCTGTGAACAATAGTTTTAGCTCAAGCCAGAGAGTTCTGTGTGACCCATTCTTCTGGGACTGCCCTGAGCTGGGATTTTTCTTTCCCCAACACTTACCTGATCTTCATGTCCGATGAGCTCTCTTTATGTCTCTGGCTCCTTCCTTATCTCCCTCCTCCCCCTCCCTTCCTCTCTTTCCATCTCTTTCTCCAGATTGGATCAGAAGGACAAGTCTGTAAAAGGAATATTCACACAAAATAAACAAAACAGATTCCTTAATCAATTCAAAAATGTTTGAAAGCAGCACTTCAGGGATTTGTTTCTAAAAAACACATCCATGCTCTATTCTGACTGACTCACCGCTTTGATCTACTCTCCTACCCCTTCTTCCATCTTTAGCACCGTTCAAGGATAACCGATGTTCATAGGATGGCCCTGAAGCAAAGCCTTGAAGTACTTGTGAGATCAGGAAAGAAATATTTAGTTGCTTTCATTATTTAGAGCAGCACAGCTGCGAGACTAGATGTGGGCGAGGTTGCAGGAAGTCGGGAGCTATGGAGAGTTCCATATGCTTCTCCAATATTGTCCATCATCCTGTCATTCAGTTTGACAAACTTTTATTAAGCCCTTACAGGTACTGCTGACAATCAAGGTTAGGAATCGCCAATGTCAGCATCATTAATGGGATAAATAAAGATGGGATTGAAGGACAAAGACAGAAAGTACTTTAATGTGGAGACACCTTGGCCCATCTCATCACCTCATCACATATATTGATTGGTCTTAGCTTAAGTGGGGTGGTGAGGGGCGCCCCAGCAGCCTGTAGGCCAAGGAGGGGGTGGACCCTCTGAACAGGAGCACTGCAATGGGCAGTTTCTTTGTTTATCAGCGGCTTCCTTCATGCTCCCCTGCCACCTGGGGACTGGCCAGTGGAGGGGGCTAGGGAAACACCTCAGCAAGGATCTAATGCGGGGGATCATGTTCAAATGTCCCCACTGTGTAACATGGCTAAAAGCCATGCCCTCACGCTGTGAAACTCATCAATCCCATGCCCAGCCTACGGGCAGCCCTCAGTGGTACAAAAGTATCAGGTGATCCTCCCTGAAACCCCGCTGTCCCCTGGCCCTCGGGCAGGCAGCAGCATTCAGGATATACTGATCAAACAGAACTGAACTGAATAAATCCTGACCGGCACAAGCTTGCTTGTACCTGGCACTGGTCTAAAGGGGGAAAAGGAAGAAAACAAAAGGAGCAAAAGGAAACATATATTACTTGACCCCGTCACATGGGCTTCCACATGTCTTGCTTCATCCTAACAACACCCTAGAGATGTCACATGAAGCAGGCCTGAGGCCTGACATGGAGATGCTGCCCTTGTCCCAAGATCACACAGCTGAGCAGCATCAGAGGGGAGTTTTGAACCCAGGTCAGTATTGCTCCCAAGACCATGATATTTTCCCTCCACTTTCCCAGGCTGCAGGCAAATTGACAAATCTGTCCAGATGCACTAGGAATCTTTGCTCGTCGCTGGAGACAGGAAACCAGACAGGTCACGTGTGCTCCATGAGGTTCCAGTGGTGAGACCACCCTGGAGAATGGCACACACAGGGTAGAGGGTGACCCAGAGTGGACTGGGAGACCCCAGATTTCCAGGCCCTTGTTAGTCAGGACTCATTGGTACTAAGAGGCAGAAATCTAGATCAATCTAGTTGAAGGGGAAAAAAAAATCTTTGTTCGCATAATTTAGAAGTCCAGGAGTAGCTAAATATGGGAGGAGGGGTGGAACAAGACCATCACATTGTTCTCCCTCTGCCCCTCCCTCTCCTCTATGCTTTTCTCTATTTTGGCCTCATTCTCAATGAGGCCCCACAGGGACTAAATAGCCCACCACAGATTTTGGCTTTCCATTATTCACTGGGTGAGTAAACCCCAAACCAAGAGAACATCTTTCTCTTAATTGTTTTAGAAAAATCCTAGGAATCACAGTGATTGGGCCAGTGTGTGTCACGAGTCCACCTCTGCATAGATAATATTCACCCACAGGGATGGTCACCGAATTGGCCAGCATACACCATGCCCGTCCATGGAGGACCAGCCAGAGTGATACATTTTTAATTTTCTTAAATAGTTAATTTTTAGACAGCATTTGCTTTCTCCCCTCTGGTGTGGTCCCCAAAGTTCTCCCACCACCTGGCAACAGTCCCTGTGCTCTTCCCTCCCCTGATTTGACCACTCTCCCTCCCCTTCCCTGCTGTCTGCCTCAGATCTATGGTCAGTAATCAAGCAGAATGATTTAAATGACAGCTCCTGCAGAGAAGAAAAAACAAGTCCTTTGTGTTTTTCCCTCCCACATTGATCTTCCTAGCCAATATGATACTGTACAGATAATAGTACATAATTATAAAAAATATTTCAACTTCTGCCTTACTCTCTTGGATGCTGCCTCTGGGGGCGGACCAGATACTATGTTGTAAAGACTCCTAAGCAGCCCTGTGGAATTCACGTGGCAAAGAACTGAGCCTCTTGCCAACAGCCAGCACAGCTTGTCATCAGTGTGAAGTGAACCGCCATGGAATGAAGCCTCCACCCGGGACAGGCCTTTGGATGACGTCTTGACCGAAACATCAAGAGAGGCCTTGAGCCAGACCACCCAATTAAGCCACTCTGATTTCTGATCCAAACAAGCCGAGTGAGAGAAAATGTTTGCTGTTGTTTTATACCACGAAATATTTACAGTAATTTGTTATTCAGCAATAGATAATTCAAACAAAAAGTTCCTGAACAGACCTCCCCCCCCAAAAAAAAAAAATGTCTGGAGTTTTGTACCTTTAAGCACTTTTTTTTTTTTTTTTTAGCAGAATGGACTCCTTAATGATAATGGCTTTAGAATACCAGGACTTGCAGCTGTCCTGTCTCAGCACCTATACATCTGACTCCTCCTGGCCTTAATGCCTGAATCCGAAACGAAGTGATGTGGCAGCCAGTGCAGCAGTAACCAGGCACCTCTGATCCGCTGCACAGCAGGGTGAATGACTGGAGGGAGAAACAAAGGGCAAGTTCACCAAGCTTCCTCTGGATGCTTCCAGGGATACAGAGATGAGAAAACTCTGCCCCGACTCCTGGAGCTCACCATCTGGGCACAGAGAGAGAGAGAAGCAGTGCCATGTGTGATCCAGAGCAGAGGCAGGCTTACGTGGAACCCAAAAAGGAAAAGCATCAGGACGCTGGCCCTCCACTCTGGCTGTATACTGGGCTTACTTAGAGAGTTTTAGAAACTACTGACCCCTGGGACTGTCCTCCAAGATTCTGACTAATTGTTCTGAGCTGTAGCCTGACTCATCTGGATTTATTAAAGCTCCTCTCTCAGTTGATTTTAAAGAACAGCCAAAGTTGAGAATCACTCATTACAGGAACTTTCTAGGGAGGGAAAGATGTCATCCAGTTGCAGAAAATCTTCAAAAACTTCCTAAAAGAATCTGTAGAATCTGGGAATGCAGGGCAGTCAGTGCAGGGAAAGGAAAGACCAGGAGCAAGCTGGGGGCTTAGGGGACAGAGGGCCTGCCTGATTATTCACGCCTGCTGGACAATAAGAGGGGCTTGGCTAAACAGCAACTGAGAGGTGCTGGGATGCTGCTGTCCTCTGTATTCTAATTCTAATTTTCTCTGGATAAAACTACGGGTAGTGAGAAGACCACTGTCCAGTTAGAAAAGCAACAACTCACAAAACCCATGAATCATCAAGTTCTAAATCCTTGGCATGCAACACATTTGGGATAGCATTTATAGGGAGCCACAGCTGCTGCCTGAACAAAAGAAGAAAAAATAACTGCTCCCTTCAAGCCCCCGTGACCATGCAACGTCATCCACCAAATCACTTCAAATTGTCTTCTTTTCATAATACTGGAGCCAATGATAAGAACTGCATCAGAATGTGGCCCAACCTTGGCTGTTGGTCTCCAAGTGCAGCCTTTTCTGGTAAAACCTTGATCAACAGCCACCTCTCACCGCACCACCCCCCTCACCCCCATCCCACAGTCTGCACCAGCTAGAAATGATTGATTCAGCCAGGGATTGCAGTTCAGTTGGCAGGGATTGCCATCCTTAAAAGCCTGCAATGCTGCTGTTCTTTATTGAGAAAAAGTATACCCTCCTGATATCCATCTTGGTCAGAAGGGAGTCTAGAGCAGAACTTCTCAAACTTCCATGTGCATTTGAATGCCCCCAGGACCTGTTAAAATGCAGATTCAGATTCTGAAGATCTGGGATAGGACCTGAGGTCCTGTAATCTTAGCCCAGTCCTAGGAGATGTTGATCTGCAGGTTCTTGGACCACACTTTGAGTAGTTGGGGGTCACAGCAGTGTTTCTCAGGCTCAGGGCTTGGTTAAAAGGTCAGCTTTTAGCTATCAAGTAGTCTGCAGGCAGTTCAAGTATAAAATTACAAAATCACTTGCTCATGGCCATTTCACTCATTTGAAATATAATATTAACCATGATTTTCACTCAAAAAAATCCTTCTATTTTTTAAAGTTTGTCCATGTATAATAAAAATGGTATTGGGCAGCTTGCCCCAAGTAATCTTCAGTTGCCAGGGCACAAATCATTTTGACATCAGTTTACATTTGTCAAATATGCATGCTGGTTGTTAGTACAGTATCATCACAATTCATAAAAATGGTCACTGGCACACAAGTAGTTCATGGCACACAAGTAGTCACTGGTACTCAAGTAGAGAAGATTGCCATTGATAGCGCTCGAAGATTGCCATAATGCAAATCTATGTGTTAAACAATCATCCCAGGCCAGGTAGGCTCACTGGCAGTTCTCACAAATAATAAGAGAATGTGGCACCTTCTGTGGATTTTGTGATCTTTAATGCTGAGACAGGGGACCATATACACAGGCAGACAGAGCAAGAGAGACTCCAACACTGAGAGAGGCAGAACAGCAACTCCCCTGCTGGCCCCCTTTACACTTTAAGTGCCCATAGCCACACAACTGACATTGCATTGCAAACACAAGGCTCATCTTTTGTTAGCTACATGTCCAAACAGTGGGAAACATAGCATTTTTTTAAAGATTTATTTATTTATTTATACAAGCACTGGGTACAGTCAGAAGCATGGGAGGGTGAGAGAATTCACCAGAGCCAGAGTGGGGAACAGAACAGGCAGAACGACGAAATACACTGCTGAGGGGAGCAGCGGGCGGCAGGAGAGGTTTGTCCCGCCATGTGGGACCCTTGCCAGCAGCTGGGGATCAAACCGGCGCTGGGGAGGCTGCAGGCAGCTTCGCAGCCCGGCGCTCAACCGCTGTGCCACCAAGGGAGGCCCAACATAGCATTTTAGAAGGCAAAAAAGTAGCCTGATTTTAACTCATTTGCCTTACACTATGACTCAAGTGAGTGCTATCGATGTAAATAGCAAACAAGACTCAAGTGAGAGAACAAATGTAATCTGGTGACTGGCCCGGCAGATGAATCTAGGCAGTGACAGCTACATGTCAGCAGCCATGAAGACCAAGGATCTGAAGCTCACAGTTACCACTCACCTCTCCACTGCAGGATGTCACTTGCTGTGGATTGTCAGAGGGGGTGACATGAAACTTTACCTTCATCTTCAGAGCACAGAAGGAAACTTCTTTTACCTTTTCTGGTAAGATCCTTGAATTTTTCTAGAATGGGTACAAAATAAAACTTTGCGGCACAGAATTGACAAGTTTGGCCCAAAACTGAAGAAGAGTCATAAGCCACAGGTACATCATTCAAAGTTGTACACTTAACAGCAAAAATGGGTCAGGCTATACTTTGCCAAAAGTTGCTACACCAATTTAATTATAAAGTCTATTATGCTTAGAGGGAAAACAAAAATGAAGTTTTGACATGATTTTCAAGGTGAAAAGCCTTTGTGACCAGATGTGCTTCACTTTTCAGTTGGACAATACCACCAATGAACAGAATATGATTCAACTCACAGCTCATGTGAGATAAATAAATGAAGTAAAAATACTCTGAAACTCTTTGTTCTCTTTGTTACTGGAAGTCTTCCCTTTCAGAAAAGTCTTTCCATTTTGAAACTGGTTTGTTTTAGCCTGCTAGTGGAACAAAAACAGACTCACAGACCAATGGAACAGAATTGAAAGCCCATAAATAAACCTGAACATATATGGACAGTTAATCTATGACAAAGAAACCAAAAACATACACTGGAACAAGGCTAACGTCTTCAATAAATGGTGCTGGGAAAATTGGACAGCTACATGAAAAAGAATGAAAAGATCTCACACCATACAACAAAATCAGCTCAAAATGGATAAGACTTGGATGAAAACATTAAATGCATAGAGGAAAATGGTTGCTTGGTGCCCATAAGGTAGACCAGAAGGTAAGTTAGGATCATCCTGACAAAATACTGCTAGGGTCACCAGAAAGGCCTTTGCTAGGCATATAAATAGTCGATCCACACATTGCATTCATCAAAGAGAACCTCGGTGTTCACCTGCCGGAGTCCAGCTCCGGTGAACAGGGTTGAGAGAGGAATCCGACTGAACCGTGGAAACATGGAAATGACAGACAAAAAATAGAGTTCAAGAGAAGAGGGAGCCAGGTGACACAAGGCCTCTCATTCGTGCTCAAGTGTCCCAAGTGTCCAGTGCAACTCTTTTTTTTTTTTTTTGGCACTAAATGAAAGTTTTTATTATTTTTTTAATTTTGTTTTTATATTCCCCATACAATTGCAACTCCAATCCCTCCTTTCCCCACCCCCCCCCCATAGAGTGCCTCTGGTTCATAGTTTGTTGATTTTGATTTTTTTTTCTTATAGCTATTTCTTTTTCCTGGTCCCTTATTTAGGTTTTCTAGATTCCTGCTATGAGTGAGACCATCCGGTATTTTTCTTTTTCTTTCTGGCTTATTTCGCTGAGCATGATCCCTTCCAGCGCCATCCATGTTGCTGCAAATTGCATGTGTTTATCTTTTTTGAATGCTGAGTAATATTCCATGGTGTATATGTACCACATCTTCTTGATCCAGTCATCTATTTTTGGGCATTTGGACTGTTTCCAAAGCTTAGCTATTGTAAACAGTGCTGCTATAAAGATAGGGGTGCAGGTGTTCTTTGGAACTAATGTTTCTGTGTCCTTTGGGTAAAAACCTAGGAGTGGAATTGCTGGATCATATGGAAGCTCTATCTTTAGTAGGTTGAGGAATCTCCACACAGCTCTCCATAGTGGTTGGACCAGTTTGCACTCCCACCAGCAATGCAGGACAGTTCCTTTTTCTCCACACCCTCACCAACATTTGTTGTTGTTAGTTTTATTGATATGTGCCATTCTCACTGGTGTGAGATGGTATCTCATTGTAGTTTTGATTTGCATTTTCCTCATTGCAAGTGATGTTGAACATTTTTTCATATGCCTGCTGGCCATTTGCATTTCCTCTTTGGAGAAGTTTCTTTTTAGCTCTTTTGCCCATTTTTTGACTGGATTATTTTCTTTTTGTTGAGTCTTGTCAGCTCTTTGTAGATTTTTGTGATCAGTCCTTTATCATTAGTGTTGTGTGCAAAATTTTTCTCCCAGTCGGTGGGGTTTCTCTTTGTTTTGGTTATTGTCTCTTTTGCTGTGCAGAAGCTCTTTAATTTAATGTAGTCCCAGCTGTTTATCTTTGCCTTCACTATGACTGCTTTGGGTGATGTGTCTGTAAAGATGTCTTTGAGGTGCATGTCATGTAGTATTTCGCCTATATCTCCTTCTATATATTTTATGGTTTCAGGTCTTATGTCTAGTTCTTTAATCCATTTTGAGTTAGTTTTTGTGCATGGTGTGAGGTAGTAGTCAAGTTTCATTCTTTTGCATGTAGCGACCCAGTTTTCCCAGCACCATTTATTGAACAAACTTTCTTTACTCCAGTGCATATTCTTTGCTCTTTTGTCGAAGATTAGTTCACCACAAATCTGTGGGTTTATTTCTGGGTTTTCTATTTGGTTCCATTGGTCTGTGTGTCTGTTCTGGTTCCAATACCACGCAGTTTTGATGATTATGGATTTGTAGTATAGTTTGAAATCTGGGCGAGTGATGCCACCATTCCCTTCTTTTTTTTTTTTCAGGAGGGTTTTGGCTAGTCGGGGTTTTTGGTGGCTCATATGAATTTCATCAATATTTTTTCTATTTCTTTGAAGAATGACATTGAAATTTTAATTGGAATAGCATTGAATCTGTAGATTGCTTTTGGTAGGATGGCCATTTTGATCATGTTAATTCTTCTGATCCATAAGCAGGGGATGTCTTTCCATTTCTTTGTGTCTTCTTCTATTTCTTTTAACAGTGTTTTATGGTTTTCTTTGTATAGGTCCTTTACTTCTTTTGTTAGGTTTATTCCCAGGTATTTGATTTTTCTTGTTTCAATAATAAAAGGAATGGTTTTCTTGATTTCTTCTTCTTCAGATTTATTGCTTGTGTATAGGAAGGCTACTGAGTTTTGTGCATTGATTTTGTATCCTGCCACTTTACTAAACTGATTGATTAGTTGAATTAGTTTTTCTGTGGAGTTTTTGGGGTTCTCTATGTATAGTATCATATCATCTGCAAGTAGTGATAGTTTGACTTCTTCCTTGCCTATTTGGATTCCTTGTATGTCTTTCTCCTGTCTTATTGCTCGGGCTAGGGCTTCCAGTATTATGTTGAAAAGCAGTGGTGAGAGTGGACATCTTTGTCTTGTTCCAGATCTTAATGGGAATGCTTTCAGCTTTTCATAATTGAGAATGATATTGGCTGTGGGCTTGTCATAGATGGCCTTTATGATGTTGAGGTATGTTCCTTGTATCCCAAGAATTTCAAGGGTCTTTATCATAAATGGGTGTTGTAGTTTGTCAAATGCTTTCTCAGCATCTATTGATATGATCATATGGTTTTTATATTTCTTTTTGTTGATGTATTGGATTACATTGATTGATTTTCGGATGTTGAACCATCCTTGTGTCCCTGGAATAAATCCTACTTGGTCGTGGTGAATTATCTTATGGATGCATTGTTGGATTCTGTTGGCAAGAATTTTATTGAGGATTTTTGCATCAGTGTTCATTAGGGAGATTGGCCTGGAATTTTCTTTTTTTGTGATGTCTTTTTTGGGTTTTGGTATTAGTGTAATGTTGGCTTCATAGAATGTATTTGGTAGTAGTCCCTTTTTTTCAATTTTTTGAAAGAGTTTGTGTAGGATAGGCACTAATTCACTGCTAAACGTTTGGTAGAATTCATTTGTGAAGCCGTCTGGGCCTGGGCTTTTGTTTTTTGGGAGTGCTTTGATTACTGCTTCAATTTTGCTGCTTGTAATTGGTCTGTTCAGTTGTTCTATTTCTTCTTTGTCCAGCTTTGGATGATTATATCGTTCTAGGAATTTGTCCATCTCTTCTAGGTTGTTGAATTTGTTTGCATATAAGTGTTCATTCTCCTCTTTCATTTATAATCCTACTTGTATTTTTTTTCTCCCATTTTTTCTTTGTGAGCCTTGCTAGAGGTTTGTCTATTTTGTTTATTTTTTCAAAGAACCAACTTTTGGTTTCATTGGTCTTTTGGATGTTTTTTAATTTCTAATTCATTTATTTCTGCTTTGATTTTTATTAGTTCCTTTCTTCTACTGGCCTTAGGGTTTTTTTGTTGTTCTTTTTCTAGTTCTTTGAGATGTGAGATTAGGTTGCTTCTTTGAGTTCTTTCTTATTTGTTGATGTGAGCCTGTATTGCTATATATTTTCCTCTTATTACTGCTTTTGCTGCATCCATACATTCCGGAAAGTGGTGTCCTCCTTGTCATTCAACTCAAGGTATTTTTTAATTTCTTCTTTGATCTCCTCATTAGTCTAGTGGTCTTCTAGTAGTGTAGATTTCAATCTCCATGAAGTGGGAGGGTTCCTTGTTTTCTTTTCATGATTTATTTCTAGCTTGATGCCTTTATGATCGGAGAAGATAGTTGGAATGATTTTGATTTTCATGTATCTGTTGATTTTTGTCTTGTGGCCCAGTATGTGATCGATTCTGGAGAATGATCCATGTGCACTTGAGAAAAATGTATACTCGGATTTTTTGGGTGCAATGTCCTATAGATGTCTGTTGAGTCCATGAGTTCTATGTCTTTATTTAGGGCTCTAGTGTCTTTGTTTATTTTTTGTCTCATTGATCTGTCCATTGGTGAGAATGGAGTGTTGAAGTCTCCCACTCTATATGTATTTTCTTTAATATCTGTTTTCAGAGCAGATAACAATTGTCTAATATATTTTGGTGTCCCTTCATTTGGTGAGTATATATTGATGAGTGTTATATCTTCCTGATGTATTTTCCCCTTGATCATAATGTAGTGTCCATCTGTGTCTCTTTTTACTTTTTTTTAATTTGAAGTCTATTTCATCTGATATAAGTATGGATGTTCCTGCCTTCTTTTTTGGTCCATTTGCTTGTAGGATTGTTTTCCAACCTTTTACTTTCAGTCTGTGTTTATCTTTTGTGGTTAAATGTGTTTCCTGGAGACAGCAGAAGGTTGGATTTTGTTTTTTAATCCAGCCTGCTACTCTGTGTCTTTTTATTGATGAGTTTAATCCATTTACATTTAGAGTTAATATTGATATGTCCGCATCTGTGTTTGCCATTTTGTTTGTCTCTTCTGTGATTTTATTCCTTGCTTTATTCTGTTCTTCTTGTTCATTCCTCTGTTGGTTTTGGCTTTAGGACTTCTTGTAGAATTTTTTGGAGTGGGGTTTAGTTGCAATGAATTTCTGGATTTTCTGTTTTTCTGGGAAGGTCCATATTTTTTCTTCGTAGAGGAAGGAGAGCTTTGCAGGGTAAAGTATTCTTGGCAACTCATTTTTATTAATACAAGCAGCCCCCCCACAATTTCAGGTTAGTTACTAGACAGTGAAGTGTTTTCTTAGCATTTAGTCTTGTCGGGGCACACATTCACCTCCAAGGTGCTGTGCCATCAGGTTATTCTGTTTCTTTTTTTAATCTAGTTTGTCCCTTAGACATAGCTTTACAGACACAAGAAAGAACATCCCAATCTATACACTGGACAGTCCTCCTACCCGAGCTGATTAGTTTTTTAGCCATGACCTTGATGTTTTTCTTGCTTCAGCACTGCATGCCTTAGGGGTCTCCAACAGTCACCATCACACCTCTTTATTTATTCAACAAATGTTCTGTGAGTACCTGCAATCAGCCAGACACTTTTGTAGGTGCTTAGGATACATGAGTAAACAAAACAGTGTCCTGCCCTCATAACCTTACATTCTAGTTGAAAAAGTAAGCCTGTAACAAGGAATGTACCATATATTATCAAGCGATAGTGCTGTAGGAGAGGAAAAGTCAGCAGTGTGAGGGAGGTTGAGGGGCCTCCCTGGTGGTGCAAGGGGTTAAGTCTCAGCGCTATGAAGCTATCCACAGCCACTGCAGCATGAGTTTAATCCCTGGCTGGCAGGGAGCTACCCACATGGTGCAGCAGACCTCTCCTGACTCACCCTCTGCTCCCCTCAGCAGTGTATTTCATTCAATCTGCCTGTTCTGTTCCCCTCTCTGTCTCTGGTGAATCCTCTCACCCCCTGCACCTCTGTCCTGTACCCCAGTTCTTGTATGCATAAATAAATAAATCTTTAAAAAAAAATACAGGGTGCAGCAAGTATGGAAGTTGGAATTTTAAATAGGATGATGAAAGAAAATGGTGTTTGAGCAAAGACAACAAAAATGAGGGGGTGAACAACAGAGAAGGAGCTATGCACAGGAGAAAAATTCCCATCTTGTCTGGGATAGTCAGAGTAACAAAGAAGCAAGTGTGGCTAGAGCAGAGTGAGCAAGGGAGAGAGCTGTGCAAGATGAGGTCAGAGGGGAAATAGGAGGAAGGGTTGGTTTATGTAGGTTCTTGTAAAGATTTTGGTTTTACACTTAGTAAAATGACAACCAATTGCAGCTAATTTCAGGGCAACAAATAGCTGAAAAATTTGACTTCTAAAAGGATGATTCCATCTGCTGTGTTGAAAATAGACTCCAGGGATGATGAGCGAAATAAGGTATTGCTATTGCTGCATAACAAACAACTACAAAATCTCAGCAATGCAAACAGTAAAAATTTATTTAACTCCTATGTCTTCAGTTATTGGGGGAGAGAGATCTGTTCATTTGAACTGGGTCCCACTGGAGCTAGGCTGTCTCTTATCTCCCACCCTCCTCTGGGACCAGCAGGCTAGACATGAACTTTTCTTTTCATAAAATCATTGGCATATTAAGCCATGATAGTAACTAAGCCTTAAAAAAATTACATATCAAATCAAATCGTTGCCACCAAGAATAGAGTTTTTCAGCCTGCCATGCAAAGAATGGGCAGTGAGTCTTCCATACATTGACTCACCAAAATAATCTGAATGTCAAGGGGAAAGGGATGGATCCACAGAATTTTTTTAATGGGTGATAAGGTACTGTTTTGTTTTTTTACTTCATGACTCTGGGCACCATTAAAGCCCATTTTTATAATTAATCATTTCAATCGTGTTGCTCAAATTATTTGTCACATTTGTATCTTCCACATCTTGAACAGCCTGAACTGATTATTTCAGAGATATACCACCATATTTTTTTCATATTGGAAACAAGACATCAAGATTTCTAAGAAACAAACTGTAGTGCAAGCAGCTCCAACCCTGGAATTCCAGTATCTACATTCCGAAATAAATTTCTTCTCTTCTGAGAGAGAAATATATGGTTCGTTAATAGGCATATTTAAAAGTCATATCTAAATCTTAACAAAAATATATGAAGACAACATACAGTTATAACCAACGAATAGATAAAGAACCCACTCATCTTCCTTGTTACAGCATCTGCATTTCCACAGTAGGACATACTAACTGATCATGGGGCTGATAGGGATCAAGACCACAGTGAGGGAGCTCTGGAATTTGGGGTTCATGTTCTATTCAAGCATTCAGAACTATTTGACAGTCACCCTATGTGTCCCTCTATTAAGAAAGATGTAATTTTGAATTATAATTTTCAGATTTAGAAGAAAACTCATCTGTGGCTCAAACTCTCCATCACTGAACAGATACATTACACAGATCTGGTAAATAATCTCAAACATCACACTGGGAAGAACTGTTGTTTTCATTTTGAAGGCAGTTTTTATTTTACTTTTTAAAAATTGTGTTATGTCTTTATTTTTCTGTGAAAATTGTGATCAATGGATATCTCAAATGCCTGGTAGGTATTCTTACATGCTAACGTATTGAAAAATCTGTAACAAGAAGCTGCAAGCAAATCGAATTCAGTCACTTGTCTACAACACATCAGGTTATACTAAGTACTTTTGACACATAACCTAGGAAGAAGGAGAGGGGGAAAACTGAAGGAAAAAAATTACTCCTAACAATTTTCAGTTCACAACACCAAGTGGTGTCAATAACCCACAGCCAGTTATAAAAAAGGTGAAACCAGTACAGCCATAAAAACCATGACCCATCCACTTTAAAAAGAAAATTCTATTTAGCAGCTCCATTAAGATGACCTCTCACCATCACACTTGTTTCAATGACAGTTCCTCCCTCCACCCCCGCCCCCAAGATTTAGCCTTCTCTGGTGGCCTGGAAATGACAGGGGGGTTGTTAGCTCTTTCTCTCCAGGCATCAGTATTACACAAGCACTTATGGTGGCTTTAACCTCAATAGAGTTCCTGCTCTGAGGGGCAAACTTTCCTCCATCATATGTAATTAGCTGTTGATGCAGCTCCCACATTGCACCTGTCCTCTGGAGTGCATCATTAAAAGGTCAAGTGAGGAAGGCAGGTAGCTCTGCTGCATGAGAGAGTGCTCTGTGGAGATGGGGAGGCTGAGGCTGGGTCTGACAGCACCTAAACAATTACTGGACACCTGGGAGATTTAATGGCAGTTTGTACCATATGGTATGTGACCAAATTATTATGGCAGAGGTGGTGGGGGTTGTTCATGGGGGATAGGGAACACCTGAGATTGGTATGCACCAGAATAGCTGTACTTCTGAAACAGGGCTATGGGGGGAGGGAAGGTCTGGATGTGTCTGAGAGCATCCAGTCTGAGAGCATTCAGTCTGAGGAAGCAAGTGTTCAGTCCAAGCGGGTGAGTCTGAGCGAGCAAGTCAGAGCAAGTCCCGATTGTGCAGGAGCCAGGCATCCAGCCCCAGGCAGTTCAGTCCCAGCAAGTCTGAGAGTCCAGTGAATGCGCATGCACGATCCCAAGCTGCCTTCGGTCCTGCCTTATCTTCAATCTCAGGGCCCCCATCTATCAGTCTGACTAGACCAGTTTCAATCCTGTGGCTGGTTGTACCATTTACCAATCAGCTCATAGCCTGCACCTGAAAGGTCCATTCCACAATCCAGGCGCCAAATTCACAGGCCTCTCCACTGCCTGCGGCTGGAGAGAACCACAGCTTGGTTGCTGGCCCTGTGGACCCCGGGGGCTGCCTGCCCTGGAGCAGCGTAGTAGGGGAGCTACTGCTGCCCATCAACACTGCAGGCCTCTGCCAGAAGACTGAGTCATTGTGGGGCCACTGTTGGTGAGCAATAAAATACACACCCCCAATGCTGCTTGCACTGACCACAAGCAGTGCTCTGGGGTCAAGCACCAAGCACCTGAGCCTGGAGAGAGAAGTCTCAGTTTCACCTCCTTGTTAACCTTCACAGAAACTCTGAATCCAGCGAGGGCAAAGCTTGTCACGATGAGGAAGGATGCGGCTGGAAGCCGGGGCAGTGGGTGGAGGGGTGGGGGGTAAAGACTCTGGTTTTGAAATTGCTTTTAATTAAACACAATTACAGTTGATCCTTGAACAACATGAGAGTTAGGGGCACCAATACCTGTGTAGCAAAAATGCGAGTTTTTTTTTCTTTTTTAAAAAAAGAGAATATTTTAGATATGTCATTAGAAGTCTCTCTTTCCTAACAGGAGATGTTCTATGATCCTCCCCTGTTACTCTGCCCTCCCAAATTAAGGAGGACAAATCACACTTTTTTTTCTTTAATGCCAGAAAATTAAACAAGTTTTTTTTTTAATTTTGCTGGAGAGAGAAACTGTTCACGTGGATATGATTAGTCTCACATGGAGTTTAAAGTGTATACTAGGATACTGGAAACTTTTGTGTTTACCGAAATAGCAACAAAACTGCATCATAATGGCTGAGAAATTATTACAGTAGTACAGTATTTATAGGTTAATTTTATGCAGTTGTGATTTAAGGCTGCATCTTCCTATTTCTTTACTCAACTACCAGTGTTGTCACATACAGTCTGTGAGTTTTGACATGTGTATGTTTTGATTAATTTTAACTTTTTACAACAGATTTGTGTGTATTTTATGGTGGCAAATAATAAAATAGATTAGTAGCTTCAAATATTTTATGCATTCAAGTCATACTTAAGTTTTCACATTGTTTTAATATTTCTAGGCTGTTTCTAGACAGTTCAACTGCAAGCATTTTTTTGAATTGTCTAAAATCTCCAAAATATTTTCCAATGTATTTATTGGAAAAAAATTACCTATAAGTGGATCTGCACAGTTCAAAACCATGTTGTTCAAGGGTCCCCTGTACAAGAAGAAGTCACAACCCTCCACAGCTGAAATAACAACTGATCAAAGGAGAGTCAGAAATGCAGGTGCTAAATTAGCAGTCATAGTGGATGGGGAGTTGCTGGGGCTGAAGTCCTAGCAGTTGAGCTGAACTAGTGACCAATTGTTTCTTTTTCTGTTCTAGATTGGTGAAAAAATGGGGATTTTTGCCCTGTTGTGGAACAAAGAGAACCCAAATTTCAGCTTGTTAAGTTTTAAAACTATATGTTCCTGACAGTTTCAACACTTATAACCCATTCCCCATTGAGGAACTTGAGGGAAACATGAAAGCATGTTTTCTTTGTGCACCTTAGTCTCTTGCTGTGCTAGTGGGTAGTTTCCCTGAGGAGAGCACACAGCCCCATCAATGGTGAGACTCCCCACATGTATGGGTAAAACATGGCGGTGACCATAATACCCAGCAAACATTCAGGATTAAAGTTGCCACCTGAACTGCTACCTGTACTCACTCATAATGCACGAGGTCAGACATCTGTGAAGATGAATCAAAAGATGGTACATGTGTGACTGAAGAGACTGGGAACATCAAAACTCCAATCAACGGGATCAGGGTATAAATTCAAAGACACAAAACCTAACTGTAATTGTAATTTCAAAAAAAAACTCCTGATCAATTGTGTTGGGTCCAGATTAAGAACAGATTCTGGAACTCAAGGGCCAGTGACTAGCCTGGAAGACAGAGACGGGAAGCCCAGGGACTCCATCTGACAGCATTTGTTCAGCCCTGCTGGTCTTGAGGGAGAGATACCTACATGGGCATCAGGAGGAAACTGGTTCTGGCATGGCATGGGCTTGTCGCACCAGGCCTGTTCCAGGAAGAACTCTGGTGGCTCTTCAAGGACACTTAGGGTATCATATCCTCAAGTGAGAAGAAGAACCCAGAACAGCTCTCTTGATAACTCCCATATACCACAGTTTACTAAACATTTTTTTTCAGATTTATTTTATTTATACAAGAGCTGGGGTACAGGCCAGAGGTGCAGGAGGGTGAGAGGATTCACCAGAGATAGAATGGGGAGCAGAACAGGCAGACAGACCGAAGGCACTGCTGAGGGGAGCAGTGGGCAAGACAGAAGAGGTCTGCCGCACCATGTGGGTATCTCCCTGGCCGGCCTGGAATGTAACCTGTGCTACAGAGGCTGCGGACAGCTTCACCACACTGTGTTCAACCTGCTGTGCAAACAGGGGAGGCCACTGCTAAACATTCTTTTAATGAAATAACTCCCCACTTTTGAAAATGACTTCCTTAGTTGAATACTACCAAGACTCTCATATGTTAATGCTTCCCTTTAAAGGGGATGGGGAGAGTGAATCAGCTAAAAGAGAATAATTGTATGGCAAAGGGTAGAATTGGACTTTTAGTGATTAACTTAATGTAGTCTATACATGTTGATTTCGAATGATGCATACCTAAAAATTCTATAATGCTATGTGCAATATTACTTCAACTAAAAAAAAAAAGTTAACTACTTCCCTTTGCTTGACTTCATGGCTACTAACCAAACTTCTGGTGATAATTCTTTCCTACCAAATGAAAGAAATCTCCCAAATGGCACGAATAGTCACCAGCATTAAATATGCCCAATTATGGAGGTATGAAATCCAGTTTAATCATCAGTCTCTTCTGAGTTTAATTGGCTCAAATAACATCAAGTCATATTCCAAGTCACCTCTTGTCCAGCTGAGGCCCAGTTTCATGAGGAATTCACCACCCTTAAGGGCCTCTGTAACCCATGAGCTAGCCTCCTGCTGCCAGTTTTATATTACAATGTGTAAGTGCGAATTAAATAGTCAACTTTATACTGGTCAACTGACAAGGTGCTTCTCTCACAGTAAAACCCAGCAAAAGGGCAAGTGTACAGTTTTTAATTTTTACCAGCAGTTGCTGGGGGATGGTAGTGACTGCTAGTGAGACACAGAAATTAAGTGGAAAATTAAGAATAAAGGTCTTACAAGGAAGGTCTTGTGAGGATATACACAAACCAAAAGTTACCCTTTCCCCTCTTATAGTCAGAGGAACCCATGAAATCCATCTAGATAGATCAGAGGAAGTCATTTGTACACTTTCACAAACACATCACTAAGACAAATACAACGCTAAAGCAGTGTGTCGGCTATTTGCGGAAGACATTTGCTGGAGGAAAATAATCCCTCCAACCTCTAAGCTTTAGTGTAGAGCATTGTATTAGTTTCCTATTGTGAACATAACAAATCACCACATATTTAGTTGCTTAAGACAACCCGAACTTAGTATCTTACAAAGGTCAGAAGTCCCAAATCAGTCTTGTTGGCCCAAAATCAACATGGCAGCAGAGTTAATTCCTTCTGGAAGCTCAAGGGGAGAGTCTGTTTTTGTGCTTTGAGAGGCCATTGCCTACCTTGGCTCATCAGTCCTTCCTAGAATCACTTCAGCCTCTTACTTCCCTCATCCTGTTTGCTTCTACTGACTCAGAGCCTCCTGATTCTCCTTCTAAGGACCCTTGTAATGACCTCAGGCCCACCTATGTAATCCAGGATACTCTTCCCTTCTCAAAATCTTCAGCCTAGTCATATCTGCAAATTACCTTTCACCATGTAAGGTAACACATTCACAGCCCCAGGGACTAGGACGGGCCCTCAATGGGAGCTCTTTGTCAAACTACCACAAGCCTCAGAGCCATGGGCAGTGTTAAAAAAAAATCTGAGGAGGGCCTCCCCGGTGGCGCAGCGGTTGAGCGCTGGGTTGCGAAGCTGCCCGCAGCCTCTGCAGTGCCTGTTCCATCCCCGGCTGCTCCCCGGCCACCGGAGGAGGGTCCCACATGGCGCAGACCTCTCCTGCCACCCGCTGCTCCCCTCAGCAGTGTACTTCGGTCCTTCTGCCTGCTCTGCTCCCCGCTCTGGCTCTGGTGAATTCTCTCACCCTCCCGCGCTTCTGACTGTACCCAGTGTTTGTATAAATAAATAAAAATAAATCTTTTTAAAAAATAAATAAATAACCTGAGGCATATTAAAATGTTTGAGTTTATTTGAACAAAAATCTATTCTAATCAGGCAGCACCAAACCAAAAGTGGTTAGGAACAGGATTGACAGGAACTAGAGGAAAGACTTAGAGAAAGAGCAGAAGCAAAGTAAGGAAATCACTGATTGGCAAAATGGCTTAACACCCAGTTTGCTATAGTCTTTAGCATTTTAATTTCATAACTTTGACTTATATACAAGTTTAAATTTTGGGTTGTTTCCACAGGGCTGTCCCTACATTGGAGTCACCTCCGTCTATCAGCCTCCTTCTTTAATTAATTTAACAGCGGGAACTGTAGTAAATGGCATGACTGAAATGTAGTTGATAAGCCTTAAAGACTGACCTGCAGGGGTTGCATTCTAAAAAACATGGAGCTCCTTGTAACTTGGATATTGACCCTGACTCAGAAAGAAGATCCATGTCTGAAATTGGCTGGCATGATCAATGTGAGGCATAAATCAGCACAGGACATTAGTACAGATCAACAGAGCTCCCAAGACTAGCACAACATGAGGAGAGAATACTAATAGGACACAGGCAAACACCCCCTAATCCCAGCCAGCTCCACATTTATGAACTAGTAATTAACACCAGATGCTCAAATATAAGGAGCATCCAGTATGTTTAGGATCTGTGTGGGTTTATTTCACAATATATAAGCAGGGTGAAAGCTGTGTTTTATGCTATGTTCTTAATTATTCTTTCTTGTTGCCTTTATAAAGTCCTGGGTAGAGAACTCCTCTAGAACTTGTTAGGCAAGTAACCTGACCAGAGGTCCCAACAAAAGCTAGTGGTCCCTATGCCAGAGCCTGAAGTGGGAAACTGAGTCAATGCGAGGCATGATCTATCCTTCCAGGGTGCCTCCCCTCAATCTCAGACATGCTGAGAGGCCCTCCCTAGCCCAAAATATCTCAATTCAGCCCCATCACAAGCCTATAAATGTGTTTCAAGTCAAGGTTGGCTTCCAAACTATGTGTACAGATTTGTACTCTTTTTGAATGTGTGGTGGTAAACTTAACCTTTCTGAACCTTGAGTCCATCAGGTGTAGAACATAGATTATAATTTCTACCTTAAAGGTGATTATGATTAAACTAGCTAAAGTGAAAGTATGGATACAATTGTATGTAGCTCCTAACAAATAGTTGTTGTTGTTGATTGATATTATTTTCTAATCTGTGAAACAGAGGTAAAAATAGACATGATCTGTTTGCAAGAACCAAGGAAGTAATAGATGTTAAGTACCTGACATATAGAAAGATGATGCCTCACGAACACTCTGTTGGAAAACTAGTGTCTCCCAAAATCTGCTATCAAAATGTCAAAACCTTTTTCCTGACACAATGTCTCCCTTCTAATCCTTCTCCTACTGATTCATCAACACAGATTCATTTATTGGATGGCTTTGCTCCACACCACTCCCCAAGAGCCTGTCCCTAAGGAGATAGAACAGATAATGTAATGTAATATCGTATAATTAATATTAGTATGATAATAATATACTGGTTTAAGACACTAAAGTGTGTAGAAAGATAGTCACTGAGGACTTCTTCCTATGAGTAACAAAAAAATAGCTTTAACATGTGTAAGGAAAGAAACATGAGGCGAGGAATTTGTTGTCTAATACAACAGAGAAGTCTGATGCCTCTTGACTTTGCTTTCTACTTTTTTGTTTCTCTTTATCAAGACCCCTCCTCACAATAACCCCTGCTCATCTAGCAAACATACCTTATAAAGGGAAACTCCTCCTCAATAGTACCAACAAAATCCCTGGGTCAGAAATAACTGGACCAACTTAGGCAAGATAACCTGTGCTGTAGTAGTCACTGAGGTCAAATGGAGGGACTACGCTATTGGCCAGGCCTAGGAGTCAGGCCTTCTGGGAGCTATGATATATGAGTTAGTGGGAAGGAACAGGTTAAGAACAGCTCCCACCTAAATTCCATGGATTTAGAGTGGGTAATGTATAATTTGTCAAAAACACAATATTATGATGAAAAGGAGCAGGAATAGAATATGGAGAAGCAAAGTCTTCCAGAGGACCTAAGATACATGGTGCCTTGGTGAAGTGGACAACATAAGGGCTCCAGCACAATGCAGAAAGGCCTGGAGATGGGAGAAGAGACATGTAATTTCTAACCAGCTCTTTGGTTGCCCTCTCTTCCATCATTAGTGGATTACAACATTCCAGCAACCTTTCAAAACAGTATCCAGGATGTCTATGATTCATGTCTTTATAACACTTTAGAAGATTTTACAATTTCAGAGTGTCAATCAAGGTCAGTGGTTAAACCCAGACAAAGAGCCACTCAACTTTGCAATTATTCCTGGACAAGCTGCCATGGTCAAGGAGGAGGGCAGAGAGCTAGTAACTGACCCCTTTACTTGAGAAACTCTTGTTTCTCAGAGTTGTCTGAAACTGGGTAATAAAAACAAATAAACAAAAAATTCCTTAAAAAACACCTTTATTGATCAGAGCACTGCTGTAACTGACCACTCTGAAAAACTACCATTTGTTCTTGACCCGAGACATCTCATTTCCTCATCAATCTTGAATCCCTGGCAATTTGGCAGTACCCGTCCTAGTTACCAAGAAACCTTCTTATGAAGAACTTTATCAAAGACTTCTGAAAAGGTAGATAAACTGTAGTTACTTCCTGAGGAAGTAGCTTATTATCAAGGATAAGTCATTCTTCAGCATCTGCAGAGTATAATAAATGTGACTTAAACTAAAAAACAGACCACAGTTCTGATCTGTTTGGCCATGGTTCTACAAAGTCTATTTTTAAGGACATTGTGATTCCACACCAGAATAGCAACATAGCCAGAAATATTGGTGCTTAACCCTGTTAATACATTAAAATCATTCAAAGAAATATTTCAGGATAATCATGCCTGAGCCTTATCCAAACCAATTTAATATGAATCTCAAGGACTGGGGCCTAAATTTTGGAATTTTCTTTTAAAACACACAATGGAGTTATGAATTACTGCACAGAAGGCATGGGATTCTCCAGGTATCATAACAGGTCATCATTTTTAATTCATCCACAGGCTGGAGTCACCTAGGAAAAGATGTCTTCAAGCATCCTGACAACCATGTGACCCATTCATTGTCTTGAATACCTGAGATTAATGAGCTTATGAACTAAGGGATCCTGAGGTCAACTTTAAAGGAGGTAAAAATCTCCTGTGCTTATGAGAAAAAAAACTCCATTCTAGTCACAAAGAAGGACAGTGACCTAAACTACAAAGGAGCAGACCATCCGGGTGGAGTTAGCAAGATCTTGGAACAGCATGTCAGGGTCAAGGTGTTTTTTCTTCCCAGATTCTGACACTCATTGCTTTATAATCTTGGATAAATCCCTCATCAAGTTTACCCACTTATGAAATGGGAATGTTCTTCTTGCCACTTAAAATATCCTTTAAAGCAACAAAGCCACCTATGCTTCATTTAATTTTTTAAAGATTTATTTATTTATACAAGAACCAGGTTACAAGCCACATGTGTGGCAGGGTTAGAGGATTCACCAGAGACAGAGGGGGGAACAGAACAGGCAGACTAACGCAATACATTGCTGAGGGGAGCAGCGGGCGAGACAGGAGAGGTCTGCCTCGCCATGTGGGATTCTCGCCAGCCAGCCAGGATCGAACCCACGTTGCAGAGGCTGTGGACAGCTTCACAGTGCGGCACTCAACCACTTGCGCCACCAGGGAGGCCCAGCACCTATGCTTTAAAGGTAACTTTTAACCTATCATAACTGAAGGAAAAAGCAGGCCATATAAGTTGTTAATAGGAAAAAGGGAAAATCCCCTGGTAAAGGCTACCTTTACCTTCCCCATTACTTTAATTCTTTATGTACAGACACAAGAGACAAAAATATTAGAAATGTACCAAGCTAGGTCAAGGATGTATTAAAACTACCTCAATGTGCTGAGATAAATGACTGAGATAAATAAATGAGATAAATGATCAACAATTAAGTTGATCAGCTCTACTCAGAACTGAAACACATTCCGGGTAAATTAGAGCTTCAAAAACCTCAACAATCTGTTACAAAAGTTTAAAAATCCTACATGCTTTCAAAGAATATCCTAGATCTACCAATATAATCATGTGTTGTCAAAATTTCTTTCTTGTTATAGAGAAATAGAAAATCATGACAGAAAGTGAGGTAAAAAAGCTGCTATTAACCATTACCTGGTCCCTTGGATATAAGAAACCTGAGGTGAGGAATTTTTTGACTAATACAACAGGGAATTCCAATGGGCTTATATGGTAACTATGGAGCCACATACTAAAAAGATGTTTTCAAGTAGTATATCATGGCCCATCCCTTGACTTTGCCTTCTACTTTTTTATTTCCCTTTATCAAGAAAAATAATAAATAACTAAAATGAGATGATACTCAGTGAGTAAGACAGGAGTCAGGGCTGACATTTGAGTGCATCTTGGCATTCATTCTTCGACAGTCTTCAGTTCTCCTGGGTCAAGTAGCTGAGAAAGTGGACTCAACCTCTTTATGTGACCTCCACTGTAAGAATGCAAAATTGGGAAAGCAGGCATGGGTAATTCCTTAAAATATGGGGGCCTGGCCCTAGTGGGCACCATTGGTTGATTTTACAGAACTCAGCAAGCAGCTCGACTTCTCTCCATGTGCAGATGACTGAGCTGGAGCACAGGTAATTCACCCTGTAATGCAGAGTCCCCTGTGGCTAGTACCAGGATGTACATCACGTCTCCTCCCTCCTAGGTTTGTTCTCATCAAAGGATGGTTAACATGTTAGCTGCCCTTTCCTTCCTTCTTCCATTCACTCTTATAGGAAACATGCATTGTAGTTCTGCTTGTGTCAGACTTGATGGTAGAGAGGATGGATACAGAATAAAAAGAAAAATCCATTCAGAGTGTGGTGATAAACGTTGAGTTTAAGAAATGCCTAGGGAAGGGAGCCTAACCCAGATTTGAGGCGCACCATCAAGAAAGGCTTTATGTGTCAACTTTGCTAAAATTTATAACTCAATGAAAAAATTAGGGAAATTACATTCCAGACAGAGAAATGAGTTTATGCAAAATCCAAGGGCTGTCTATTGATCAGAAAGAGCGTGACGCGCATTCCATTGTGGGCAGAGGGCAGGGAGCTCTAAGACAAATGGCGATGGGAGAAATGGAATGAGCAAGGGGGTGGGCCAAGTCAGGAAGGGTTTCAGGCCCTGTTAGGAGTTTGGATTCTCTACAGGAGGGAATACAGAGCCACAGGTTTGTTTTTTTTTTTTAATAAATTTTATTGTTATATTCCCCATACAATTGCAGCCCCCCCATTCTGACCCCAATCCCTCCCCTCCCGCCCCCGCCCCCCTAAAAGTGTCTCTGGTTCATAGTTTTTTGTTGATTTTGATTTTCACTTTCTTATAGTTATTCATTTTCCTGGTCCCTTATTTAAGTTTTCTAGATTCCTGCTATGAGTGAGACCATCCGGTATTTTTCTTTTTCTTTTTGGCTTATTTCGCTGAGCATGATCCCTTCCAGCGCCATCCATGTTGCTGCAAATTGCATGTGTTTATCTTTTTTGAATGCTGAGTAATATTCCATGGTATATATGTACCACATCTTCTTGATCCAGTCATCTATTTTTGGGCATTTGGGTTGTTTCCAAAGCTTAGCTATTGTAAACAGTGCTGCTATAAACATAGGGGTGCAGGTGTTCTTTGGAATTGATGTTTCTGTGTTTAAGCACAGTGTTGTGAATAGATTAGAGCAACAGAGTGGAGGAGGGGTTGAAAGGTGGAGGTAATGAACAGGAGAAGCCCAGTTAGAGATATAGGGTGGGAACAGATGTGAGTGCCTACAGAAAGCAGGTCTCTGAGAAAAGAAACTGGTCAAGGCTAGAATTCTACCTCCAGGCCATATGTGGCTGACAGAGGTGGAATCTGGAAAGTCTGATAAACTCCTCAAACCATAAACATAACACACCAGGGCTGGCTGCCAGGTACTGAACTCTAAGTAGGTGCCACCTATGCTGGCTGTGTGAGTGCCCCCACTTTATCCTCAAATAATCAGGGAGGGGAGTCCTTACTATTATCCTTCATTTCAGATGAAAAAAATCTAGTTTTTTCTTTCATCTGATAATCTAGATTATAGGGCCTCCCCTGGTGGCGCAGCGGTTGAGCGCTGGGCTGCAAAGCTGCCCGTGGCCTCTGCAGCGCCGTTTCGATCCCCAGCCGCCAGGCGAGGGTCCTACATGGCGCGCAGACCTCTCCTGCCGCACCCACTGCTCCCCTCAGCAGTGTACTTCGGTCCTTCTGCTTGTTCTGTTTCCTGCTCTGGCTCTGGTGAATTCTCTCACCCTCCAGCGCTTCTGACTATACCCGGTGCTTGTATAAATACATAAATAAATCTTTAAAAAAAAAAAAAGGAAAGAAAATCCAGATTATAAAGATTAACAAATTTTCCTAGATTAATATATTAGTAAGCAAAGGAACCAGGCTTTGAACCTAATTCTATCAGGCCACAGAGCACAAATCTTTAACTAAAGAGCGATCACCAAAGCTATTTGCATAAAAGGAACTTTTCTTTTCCTCTGCTCTTTAGAAAGGAAAGAGGTGAAACTTTACAATGGGACACTAGAAGAAACAATGTTTTGGGGGTGAGGGGAACGGCAGCCAAGAATGGAGGAGTGGTTTATTAATTGCGTCAGAAATGATCTCACCACAACCTGTCTGTGTTGGTGGCAAGACAGATGTCGGACAGTCCAGTCCGTCCTGTCTGCGTGTGACACGTACACACTGACATTTTAGCCTGGTTCTTGCCACATGGCAAAGGATGACCTGGAGTGGGTAGGCCAGGGACCAAGATGCCGAAGAAGAAAAAACTTCAGGGCAGAGTGAGCTGTTCCAAAGGGCATATTTTCTTTGGTGAATCATCAGAATAGAAAGTGTATTTCACTTAATTGATTCTCACACATTCTTTTCTCTTATATTTTCCTCAAAATGTGTATCTCCCCAGGGTAGTCTGGTTTTGGGCCTGGTTTTATTTTCCATGATTTTCAGGAGCCTGCCTTCATCTGAAAAGAGAAAGAGAGAGCGAGAGGGGGGGGCGGGGGAGAGGGAGAGAGAGAGAGAGAGAGAGAGAGAGAGAGAGAGAGAGAGCAAGCATGCATGTATGGGTGGCATGGGGGCAGGGACAGGAAGGAAAGTGGGAGGGGGCAGGATGGTGTCTTTATAGAAAATTATGCTGATGAGTGTCTTTCACAGAATCCCACCGAGGCTGTGTCTTCCACTTTGATTCACAATCCATCATTGTAAGAATTGTTATTTGTAAAGATGAATATTCTTAACCGAACTTAAGACTAGCAAACACCTCTCTCTCTCTCTCTCTCTCTCTCTCTGTCTGTCTCTCTGTCTCTCTCTCTCTCTCTCTCTCTCTCACACACACACACACACACACACCTTCCTTTCTAGCAGTATCTTATTGCTGCCTTGGTGAAGAGTGCAGTGAAGCAGAAAACAAACGCAGGAAGTGACAGATGACACAAGCATTTGTCCAATTAGCAATAAGAAAATCACCAGCACTGACAGTGACCACTCATGTTGAACAGCCAGCTCAGCAAAGAGCCTCCCTCCACATCTCTGATCTAATTAGAACCACTGAAGCCATGACTGACCAGTTTTGCCCTGCGTTTCAGCACACCCCGTGCTCTCTCAGGCATTAATGAGAGGCATGAAGCCATCACCAGTTTTGATGAAGCCACAAACTATTGCACCACTTAGATGCATCATATTTCATCAATTCTAAGACATGCTTTTATTTCACTCACATTTTCACATTTCTCAAATCCAAATGTGCCTTAGAATCAAGGCAATCAGGGTACAGTTGTCACAGCCTCTGCCTGACAACTTGGTCACAGCTGTTCTCATTGTCCTCATTTCAGCAGAGTGCAATACGTGGTTACAACAATGGGCATTGAGGTTCAATGCCATTTAAAAGGCCCTTGGAAGTTATCCTCTGTTTTGACATTCAAACAATGAGCTATTGTGTATGCAAAAAGAAAGAGGAGGGAGGTGTGAATTTGACATTTGTGAAGCAAATATTTGTTGTTGCCAGAACAACAGCAATTCCATACTTTCTCACAAAGCAGCCACTAACTGCTTTCAAGACCTAAAAAAAGAAGAAATCTACAAGAAATGAAGTAGTTATATTTGTCCCACATCAAACAATGCAGCTCAAGGCAGGTGTAATTACTGAATTTCTCAGAAGAGATGAAAGAAATTTCAAAACAGCAAGGGCCTACTATTATAGACCATGCAGAAATTCTGTTAAGATGCTATGCCAGAGTTTAAAATAGCTTCTTTATCTTAGAGGTTCGTAAAGTAATGGTGACACTCATATATTATGGCTTCATAGGTTTGATGAAATACAGTATATCAAGAATAACTTTCACCCCCAAGAAACACATAACTACCCTTTAAAGTACTTGAGAATCTGTAAATGGTAAGTACACACTTGGTGAGATAGTAGGAAATTATAGACTTTCATTTGAGACAGAGATAAGTACCCAAAGGCATCACCTGCCCCAGAGCAGTCTTTCTTGCTTACATCACTCTGAGTTGATTCAAGGTCTGAGGGCTCTTGTGCTTCAGTGAAGACTTGGTCTTTCCCCACCCCAGACAAACTTTATTAATCAATCCCAACAGGATGATTTCTTCTTTTGCTCATGAGTGGCTTTGGGGTGGCATGGGAACAGTAAGCAGGAGAATGGGAGCAGGAGAATATTCTTGGATCTTTAAAAAGAAAGGTGCATGAGAAAACAAGAGAGGGGTCTTTTCCACCTCTAGACTCAGTGATGCCTGGACTGCTGCAGCCACCCGCAACCCTGGGGAGCGTAACTGAAGGACAGACTCACATGCAGATGATGGAAAGGGAAAATGGCATCACTTGGTGACATCATTGAACCACTTATTTAGCTAAGCTTATAAAGACTGACTTCTGGTTTACATGATACACTGGATACCTTATTGTTCTTCCCTTGGTATTAGTTGGATTTTCTGTCACTTGCATTCAAAGTCCTATCATTTATGTACTCACATCTGACCAATACCGCCATGTGGCCATCTTCTCCACTATACTTCTTGAAACTCCCACTTGGGGAACAGAACAATAAAATTTTTAGGAACATGAAAGTCCCTATTAAGAACTTTGACAAAATGGAGCTGAGATTTGTCCAAAGGAGAATTGTTGTTGTTGTTGTTTTAATTGAGTAGATTTATTGAATGAATAACTAGGATTTTTAAATAATATCAAATTCACTTGATAAAGGGAAAGTTGAAAGACATTTTATCTTGGAGGTGAAAAGTATCTTCAAGGTAATTGGGATAGGGAAGGAAAGTTTCTTCAAGGAAATCACAATCATTGTAATTCATTCATTCACTCAACAGAGATTTATCAAGTTGCCACTTGATATCAGAACTATCATGGCATTGCCTTCGTGAAACTTTTTGCCTAATGGCGTAGATGGATAATAAGAAAACAAAAAAATTAATTACTACAAAATGTGGCATATGCTATAAAGGAAATGAAATAAGGTGCTGAAACAGAGAAGAGCAGAATTCTAAATTAAATAGAGCATTAACAAATGAGGGAAATAACCTTTACTATACAAAAATAAAAAATATGAGAAAATACTCTTTGGCCTTCCTTCAGTTCCTGAGAACAGAAAACCACCATTTCACTCCGATTCTACAAACTTGACAATTTTAGATACCTCAATTTGCTTGCTCAAGGAAGAACCAAACTCCAAACAACATAAAACATCAATTCTTTGACTACTGGTATGGTCTACATTCATCACTACTCATTGTATGTGGTCAGCAGTGATGGGAAGACGCCATCATGGGAGAGTTTGTGTTTGGGAACTTGAAACCTTGGCCACTGCTTTGGGTGAGTGCGTCCCCACATTGCCATTTTAGAACTGGGACCATTCTTCAGTAAAGACTGCTTGAAACCAGCAGAAGGCCCCCGAAGGAACCAGAGGTGGGCTGGGAAGTTTGCCCACACCAGATCCCTTCTGGCCAGCAGTCCGAGCCCAGAGGGGAGCGGGCACCCACTGCCTGGGCAGACCAGGCGCACAGGGGAGTGTGTCCCCATCGCCATTTTAGAACAGGGAACTTTCTTCAGTAAAAACTGCTTGAAACCAGCTGAAGACTCCTTGAGCAGCCAGAGGTGAGCAGGGAAGTTCGCCCACACCAGGCCCCTTCTGGCCAGCAGTCTGAGCACAGAGGGGAGAGGGCACCGACTGCCAGGGCAGATCGGGCACGCAGGGGAGTGTATCCCCGCATCGCCACTTTAAAACAGGGACCTTTCTTCAATAAAGACTGCTTGAAACTGGCAGAAGGCTCCCCGTGGAACCAGAGGGAAAAGGTTCCCTGTGTAGTCAGAGGTGAGCTGAAGGCCCCCACAAGCCTGGTCCCGCCTGGCAGGAAGTTGGAAACCAGAGAGGGATCCAGTGATTTGGAACCCAGAGTCCAATCCAGCTGCACCACCTCCAGGGAAGTTTGTGGGACTTCAAGATACAACTTTGTAATGAAACACAGAAGGAGGAAATATTCTGTGACAGCGACAATTAACATACTCAAAGTGCCACTGCCTCACTAGACTTCTGGCATAACAGTATTTGACTCATTTAGACCGCCAGTTCCCGAAACCCACAAAAAGCACAACAAAAGATGCCGGCCAGTATCAGCAACACAGTGTCCCAAGGCATACGGCAAATTAGAAAACAGGCAGTAGGAAATAGAAAAACTACATGCAACCCAGCAACTCCTCAGGAAAAAGGCACACCACAAAAAGAAAACCACCCACAAGATTGCAACGACAGTAACTTGGAAGAACTTCTGAGCCTTCCAGAAAGAGAATTTAAAATTGCCATGATTAAAAAACTGACAAAAGGCATAAAGGAAAACAATGATAAGGGAAAAATAATCAACGATCAGAAGAATGAAACTGAGTCCCTAAAGAGGGAAGTAAAAGAAATGCAGGAGATCAAAGAATTAATGGAGGACCTAAAGAACTCTGAGAAAAGCAACGAAAGCAGAATAGATGAAATGGAAGGACGAATAAGTACTCTTGAAGACACAGAAATAAAAAGAACCAAAACAGAAAAGGAAAGAGAAGTTCGAAGGAAAAAGACCTAAGAAAGACTTTGGGAACTATCTGACTCCATGAGGAAAGGAAATATAAGAGTTATAGGAATACCAGAAGGCGAGGAGAGAGATGTAGGAACAGAGAAAATATTCAAAGAGATAATTGAAGAGAACTTCCCAAATGTGAAGAAGGAGCTGAAAATTGATATACAAGAAGCAAGAAGAACACCAAACTTCCATGATGAATGGAAAAATACAGCAAGACACATAATAGTAAAGCTCCCAAGAATCCAGGACAAGGAAAAAATAATGAAGCTGATAAGAGGGAAGAAACAGATAACATTCAAAGGAAAGCCAATCAGGCTGACATCGGACTTCTCCGAAGAAACACTACGGGCAAGGAGAGAGAGGAGGGACATAGTCAACAGACTCCAAGAAAACAGATGCCAACCAAGAATACTCTATCCTGCAAAGCTCTCCTTCCTCTATGAAGAAAGAAGAAGGACCTTCCCAGACAAACAGAAACTCTGGAATTTCATTACGACTAAACCCCCACTCCAAAAATACTACAAAGAGTCCTAAAGCCAGAACCTCAGAGGGACAAATAACAACAAAAGAAGGCCAAAAAAAAAGTTATTAAAAGAATAAATAAATAAAATCAAAGGAAAGACAAACACAATGGCAAATACAGATGCTAACATATCAATATTAACTATAAATGTAAATGGACTAAACTCTTCAATAAAAAGACACAGAGTCACAGGCTGGATGAAGAAACAAAACCCAACCTTTTGCTGTCTCCAGGAAACATATTTTGCTACAAAAGATAAAAATAGACTCAAAGTTAAAGGATCGAAAACAATCCTACAAGCAAATGGACCAAAAAAGAAAGCAGGAACAGCTATACTTATATCAGATAAAACAGATTTCAAACTCAAAAAGGTAAAAAGAGACCCGAACAGTCACTACATTATGATCAAGGGGACAACACTTCAAGAAGAAATAACACTCATTAACATATATTCACCAAACGAAGGAGCACCAAAATATAACAGAAAACTATTGTCATCTTTAAAAACAGACATCAGAGAAAACACATACATAGTGGGAGACCTCAACACACCACTATCAACAATGGATACATCAACGAGACAAAAGTAAGTAAAGACACTAAAGCTCTAAATAAGGATCTAGAGTGCTTGGGCTTAACAGACATCTATAGAACATTAAATCCAAAAAAATCTGAGTACACATTTTTCTCAAGTGCACACGAATCATTCTCCAGGATCGGTCACATACTGGGACACAAGACAAACATCCACAGATACACCAAGATTGAAATCATACCAACCATGATTAAGCAGAGAGGGGCGGAGCAACATGGCGGCGAGGAGACGCTGCGAGTAAGATCTCCCATTAAAAAAAAGTGAATAGGGAGGAAAAGCGGCAGGTCCCAGTGAGAACTGGGACACGGAAGATAAACGGACGACTCCAGCAAACTGCCCGAAGAAGAAAGTTGCCATAAAAGAGGACTAGAAGGGAGGGAAGCGCAGAACCCTGCTCCCTCCCCCGCCCACAGAGGCGGCACTCTCCGACCGGCAGAGGGGAGGAAACAACAAACCAAAACGGCCAACAAGAAAAACGGACGCAGCAAGCGGGACTGTGAGTGGAAAGGAACTATTGCAGCCACCACACCCCGTGAACGGGAGCTGAGGCGAACCCTGCAGGATTCGCCGCGGCGGTGAGCGAATGGCTCCGGGCGCCATTAGAGAAGAACAAAGACCCCGGGAGACGCGCACACAGCCCGGGCTGCCGATGACTCCTGGAGGAACCAGAGGGGAGCAGAGAAGCCCAACCAAGATGCCGGCCAGTCCCAACAACACAGTGTCCCAACGCATACGGCAAATTAGAAAACAGACAGTAGGGAGGAGAAGAACCACACGCAACCTAGCAACTCTCCAGAGAAAAAGCACACCACAAAAAGAAAACCAGCCCCCAGATTGCAACGACAGTAACTTGGAAGAACTTCTGAGCCTTCCAGAAAGAGAATTTAAAATTGCCGTGATTAAAAAACTGACAGAAGTCATAAAGGAAAACAATGATAAGGGAAAAATAATCAACGATCAGAAGAATGAAATTGAGTCCCTAAAGAGGGAAGTAAAAGAAATGCAGGAGATCAAAGAATTAGTGGAAGAACTAAAGAATTCTGGGAAAAGCAATGAAAGCAGAATTGATGAAATGGAAGAACGAATAAGTGCTCTTGAAGACACAGAAATAAAAAGAAACCAAAACAGAAAAGGAAAGAGAAGTACGAAGGAAAAAGAATGAAGAAAGACTTCGGGAACTATCTGACTCCATGAGGAAAGGAAATATAAGAGTTATAGGAATACCAGAAGGAGAGGAGAGAGAAGTAGGAACAGAGAAAATATTCAAAGAGATAATTGAAGAGAACTTCCCAAATGTGAAGAAGGAGCTGAAAATTGATATACAAGAAGCAAGAAGAACACCAAACTTCCACGACGAAAGAAAAAATACAGCAAGACACATAATAGTAAAGCCCCAAGAATCCAGGACAAGGAAAAAATAATGAAGCTGGCAAGAGGGAAGAAACAGATAACATTCAAAGAAAGCCAATCAGGCTGACATCAGACTTCTCCGAAGAAACACTACGGGCAAGGAGAGAGTGGAGGGACATAGTCAACAGACTCTAAGAAAACAGATGCCAACCAAGAATACTCTATCCCGCAAAGCTCTCCTTCCTTTTTGAAGAAAGAATATGGACCTTCCCAGACAAACAGAAACTCCGGAATTTCATTGCAACTAAACCCCCACTACAAGGAGTCCTAAAGCCAGAACCTCAGAGGGACGAATAACAATGAAAGAAGGCCAAAAAAAAAAAAAAAAGTTATTAAAAGAATAAATAAATAAAATCAAAGGAAAGACAAACACAATGGCAAATACAGATGCTAACATATCAATATTAACTCTAAATGTAAATGGACTAAACTCTTCAATAAAAAGACACAGAGTTGCAGCCTGGATTAAGAAACAAAACCCAACCTTTTGCTGTCTCCAGGAAACACATTAGCTACAAAAGATAAAAATAGGCTCAAGTCAAAGGATGGAAAAACAATCCTACAAGCAAATGGGCCAAAAAAGAAAGCAGGAACAGCTATACTTATATCAGATAAAACAGATTTCAAACTCAAAAAGATAAAAAGAGACCCCAATGGTCACTACATTGATCAAGGGACAATACTTCAAGAAGAAATAACACTCATTAACATATACTCACCAACGAAGGAGCACCAAAATATATCAGACAACTGTTGTCTTCTCTGAAAACAGACATCAGAGAAAACACATACGTAGTGGGAGACTTCAACACACCACTATCAACAATGGATAGATCAACAAGACAAAAAATAAGTAAAGAAACCAAAGCTCTAAATAAGGACCTAGAGCAATTGGGCTTAACAGACATCTATAGAACACTAAACCCCAAAAAAACGGAGTACACATATTTTCTCAAGCGCACACGGATCATTCTCCAGGATCGATCACAATACTGGGGCACAAGACAAACATCAACAGATACACCAAGATTGAAATCATACCAACCATCTTTTCTGACCATGAAGGCATCAAACTAGAACTAAACCATAAAAAGAAGGCAAGGAACTTTCCTACCTCATGGAGATTAAAAACCACACTACTGGAAGACCACTGGACTAATGAGGAGATCAAAGAAGAAATTAAAAAATTTTTTGAATTGAACGACAAGGAGGACACCAATGTCCTAAATGTATGGGATGCAGCAAAAGCAGTAATAAGAGGAAAATATATAGCAATAGAAGCTCACATCAAGAAACAAGAAAGAACTCAAAGAAACCAATCTCGAAGCTCAAAGATCTAGAAAAAAGAACAACAAAAACCCAAAACCAGTAGAAAGAAAAGAAATAATAAAAACCAAAGCAGAAATAAATGAAATTGAAACTAAAAAACAATCCAAAAGATCAATGAAACCAAAGAGCTGGTTCTTTGAAAAAATCAATAAAATAGACAAACCCCTAGCCAGGCTCACAAAGGAAAAAAGGGAGAAAGCACAAATACACAGGATCATCAATGAAAGAGGAGAAATCACAACGGACACAGCAGAAATCAAAAGAATAATCAGTAACTACTATCAACAGTTATATGGAAATAAGTTTAATAATCTAGAGAGAATGGACAAATTCCTACAACTCTACAATCACCAAAGCTAGATAAAGAAGAAATAGAACACCTAAACAGACCAATTACAATTAGCGAAATGAAATGTAATCAAAAACCTCCCCAAAACAAAAGCCCAGGACCTGATGGATTTACAAATGAATTCTACCAAACATTCAGAGATGAATTAGTGCCTATCCTTCACAAACTCTTCAAAAAATTGAGAAGGAAGGGACAATACCAAACACGTTCTATGAAGCCAACATTACACTAATACCAAAAAACCGAACAAGGACAACACTAAAAAGGAAAACTACAGGCCAATCTCCTAATGAACACTGATGCAAAAATCCTCAATAAAATTTTAGCCATCAGAATCCAAATGTATCCATAAGATAATTCACCACGACCAAGTAGGATTCATTCCAGGGCACAAGGATGGTTAACATCCGAAAATCAAATCAACGTTATCCAACACATCAACAAAAAGAAATATAAAAACCATATGATAATATCAATAGATGCTGAGAAAGCTTTCGACAAAGTGCAACACCCATTCATGATAAAAGCCCTTGAAATTCTTGGGATACAAGGAACATACCTCAACATCATAAAGGCCATCTATGACAAGCCAACAGCCAGCATCATTCTCAATGGTGAAAAGCTGAAAGCAATTCCATTAAGATCTGGAACAAGACAAGGATGTCCACTCTCACCACTGCTTTTCAATATAATACTGGAAGTCCTAGCCAGGGCAATAAGACAAGAGAAAGACATCCAAGGAATCCAAATAGGAAAAGAAGAAGTCAAACTATCACTATTTGCAGACGATATGATATTATACATAGAGAACCCCAAAAACTCCACAGAAAAGCTAATTCAACTCATCAATCAGTTCAGTAAAGTGGCAGGATACAAAATCAACATGCAAAAGTCAGTAGCCTTCCTATACACAAACAATAAATCTGAAGAAGAAGAAATCAAAAAAACCATCCCTTTTGTTATTGAAACAAAAAAAATCAAATATTTGGGAATAAATCTAACAAAGAGATAAAGACCTATACAAAGAAAACTATAAAACACTGTTAAAAGAAATAGAAGAAGACACAAAGAAATGGAGAGAACATCCCTGCTCGTGGATTGGAAGAATAAACATTATTAAAATGGCCATCCTTCCAAAAGCAATATACACATTCAATGCTATTCCAATCAAAATTTCAATGTCATTCTTCAAAGAAATAGAAACAATTATTGATGAAATTCATATGAATCACAAAAACCCCGAATAGCCAAAGCTCTCCTGAAAAAAAAGAAGGGAATGGAGGCATTACACTCCCAGACTTCAAACTATACTACAAAGCCATACATCAAACTGCATGGTATTGGAACAAGAACAGACATACAGACCAAGGAATCGAATAGAAAAATCCAGAAATAAATCCACAGATTTATGGTCAACTAATCTTTGACAAAGGAGCAAAGACTATGCATTGGAGCAAAGAAAGTTTGTTCAATAAATGGTGCTGGGAAAACTGGGTCGCTACATGCAAAGAATGAAGCTTGACCACTACCTCACACCATACACAAAATCAACTCAAAATGGATTAAAGAACTAGACATAAGACCTGAAACCATAAAATATATAGAAGGAAATATAGGCGAAACACTACGTGATTGCACATCAAAGACATCTTTACAGACACATCACCCAAAGCAGTGATAGTGAAGGCAAAGAAACAGCTGGGACTACATCAAATTAAAGAGCTTCTGCACAGCAAAAGAGACAATAACAAAAACAAAGAGAACCCCACCAACTGGGAGAACATTTTTGCACCCAACACTAATGATAAAGGACTGATCACAAAAATCTGCAAAGAGCTGATGAGACTCAACAAAAACAAAGAAAATAATCCAGTCAAAAAATGGGCAGAAGAGCTAAAAAGAAACTTCTCTGAAGAGGAAATGCAAATGGCCAACAGGCATATGAAAAAATGTTCAACATCACTTGCAATCAGGGAAATGCAAATCAAAACTACCATGAGATACCATCTTACACCAGTGAGAATTGCACATATTAAAAAAACTAGCAACAACAAATGCTGGCGAGGGTGTGGAGAAAAAGGAACTCTTCTGCACTGTTGGTGGGAGTGCAAACTGGTCCAACACTGTGGAGAGCTCTGTGGAGATTTCTGGACCTACTAAACATAGAGCTTCCATATGATCCAGCATTCCACTCCTAGGTATTTACCCAAAGGACACAGAAACATCAATTCCAAAGAACACCTGCACCCCTATGTTTATAGCAGCACTGTTTACAATAGCTAAGCTTTGGAAACAGCCCAAATGCCCAAAATAGATGATGGATCAAAGAAGATGTGGTACAATATATACCATGGAATATTACTCAGCATTCAAAAAAGATAAACACATGCAATTTGCAGCAACATGGATGGCGCTGGAAGGGATCATGCTCAGCGAAATAAGCCAAAAAGAAAAAGAAAAATACCGGATGGTCTCACTCATAGCAGGAATCTAGAAAACTTAAATAAGGACCAGGAAAATGAATAACTATAAGAAAGTGAAAATCAAAATCAACAAAAAACTATGAACCAGAGACACTTTTAGGGGGGCGGGGGCGGGAGGGGAGGGATTGGGGTCAGAATGGGGGGGCTGCAATTGTATGGGGAATATAACAATAAAATTTATAAAAAAAAAAAAAAAAAAAAAAAAGAAATCATACCAACCATCTTGTCTGACCATGAAGGCTTCAAACTAGAAATAAACCATAAAAAGAAGGCAAGGAACTCTCCTACCTCATGGAGATTGAAAACCGCACTACTGGAAGACCACTGGGCTAATGAGGAGATCAAAGAAGAAATTAAAAAATTCTTTGAATTGAATGACAAGGAGGACACCAATTTCCTAAATGTATGGGATGCAGCAAAAGCAGTAATAAGAGGAAAATATATAGCAATAGATGCTCACATCAAGAAACAAGAAAGAACTCAAAGAAACAACCTAATCTCGAAGCTCAAAGATCTAGAAAAAGAACAAAAACCCCAAAACCAGTAGAAGAAAAGAAATAATAAAAACCAAAGCAGAAATAAATGAAATGGAAACAAAAAAAAATACAAAAGATCAATGAAACCTAGAGCTGGTTCTTCAAAAAAATAAATAAAATAGACAAACCCCTAGCCAGGCTCACAAAGGAAAAAATGGAGAAAGCACAAATAAACAGGATCATAAATGAAAGAGGAGAAATCACAACGGACACAGCAGAAATCAAAAGAATAATCAGTAACTACTATCAACAGTTATATGGAAACAAGTTCAACAATCTAGAGGAGATGGACAAATTTCTACAACAGTACAATCACCCAAAGCTAGACAAAGAAGAAATAGAACACCTAAACAGACCAATTATATGCAACAAAATTGAAATGTTAATCAAAAACCTCCCCAAAAACAAAAGCCCAGGACCTGATGGATTTACAAATGAATTCTACCAAACATTCAGAAAAGAATTAGTGCCTATCCTTCACAAACTCTTCCAAAAATTTAAGAAGGAAGGGATAATACCAAACACATTCTATGAAGCCAACATTACACTAATACCAAAACCAAACAAGGACAACACAAAAAAAGAAAACTACCAGCCAATCTCTCTAATGAACATGGATGCAAAAATCCTCGATAAAATTTTAGCTATCAGAATCCAACAATGTATCCATAAGATAATTCTCCACGACCAAGTAGGATTCATTCCAGGGACACAAGGATGGTTCAACATCCGAAAATCAATCAACGTTATCCAACACATCAACAAAAAGAAATATAAAAACCATATGATAATATCAATAGATGCCGAGAAATCTTTCGACAAAGTATAACACCCATTTATGAAAAAGGCCCTTGAAATTCTCGGGATACAAGGAACAAATCTCAACATCATAAAGGCCATATATGACAAGCCAACAGCCAGTATCATTCTCAATGGTGAAAAGCTGAAAGCATTTCCATTAAGATCTGGAACAAGACAAGGATGTCTATTCTCACCACTGCTTTTCAATATAATACTGGAAGTCCTAGCCAGAGCAATAAGACAAGAGAAAGACATACAAGGAATCCAAATAGGAAAAGAAGTCAAACTCTCACTATTTGCAGATGATATGATAATATACATAGAGAACCCCAAAAACTCCACAGAAAAACTAATTCAACTCATCAATCAGTTCAGTAAAGTGTCAGGATACAAAATCAACATGCAAAAGTCAGTAGCCTTCCTATACACAAACAATAAATCTGAAGAAGAAGAAATTTAAAAAAGAAATCCCTTTTATTATCGAAACAAGAAAAATCCAATATGTGGGAATAAATCTAACAAAAGAGGTAAAGGACCTATATAAAGAAAACTATAAAACACTGTTAAAAGAAATAGAGGAAGACACAAAGAAACGGAAAGCCATCCCCTGCTCATGGATTGGAAGAATAAACATTATTAAAATGGCCATCCTACCAAAAGCAATATACAGATTCAATGCTATTCCAATCAAAATTTCAATGTCATTCTTCAAAGAAATAGAACAATTATTGATGAAATTTATATGGAATCACCAAAAACCCCAATAGCCAAAGCTCTCCTGAAAAAAAAAGAAGGGAATGGAGGCATCACATTCCCAGACTTCAAACTATACTACAAAGCCATAATCATCAAAACTGCACAGTATTGGAACCAGAACACACACACAGACCAATGGAATAACATAGAAAATCCAGAAATAAACCCACAGATTTATGGTCAACTAATCTTTGACAAAGGAGCAAAGAATATGCATTGGAGCAAAGAAATCCTGTTCAATAAATGGTGCTGGGAAAACGGCGTTGCTACATGCAAAAGAATGAAGCTTGACTACTACTTAACACCATGCACAAAAAACAACTCAAAATGGGTTAAAGAACTAGACATAAGACCTGAAACCATAAAATACATAGAAGGAAATATAGGTGAAACACTGCATGATATTCACATCAAAGACATATTTACAGACACATCACCCAAAGCAGTGATAGTGAAGGCAAAGATAAACAGCTGGGACTACATCAAATTAAAGAGCCTCTGCACAGCAAAAGAGACAATAACAAAAACAACGAGAAACCCCACCAACTGGGAGAACATTTTTGCACACAACACTAATGATAAAGGACTGATCACAAAAATCTACAAAGAGCTGATGAGACTCAACAAAAACAAAGAAAATAATCCTGTCAAAAAGTGGGCAGAAGAGCTAAAAAGAAACTTCTCTGAAGAGGAAATGCAAATGGCCAACAGGCATATGAAACACTGTTCAATATCACTTATAATCAGGGAAATGCAAATCAAAACTATCATGAGATACCATCTCACACCAGTAAGAATGGCACATACTAAAAAAATTAGCAACAACAAATGTTGTCGAGGTTGTGGAGAAACAGGAACTCTCTTGCACTGCTGGTGGGAGTGCAAACTGGTCCAACCACTATGGAGAGCTGTGTGGAGATTTCTGGACCTACTAAACATAGAGCTTCCATATGATCCAGCAATTCCACTCCTAGGTAGTTACCCAAAGGACACAGAAACATCAATTCCAAAGAGCACCTGCACCCCTATGTTTATAGCAAAACTATTTACAATAGCTAAGCTTTGAAACAACCCAAATGCCCAAAAATAGATGACTGGATCAAGAAGATGTGGTACATATACACAATGGAATATTATATGGTACATATACACCATGGAATATTACTCAGCATTCAAAAAAGATAAACACATGCAATTTGCAGCAACATGGATGGAGCTGGAAGGGATCATGGTCAGCGAAATAAGCCAGAAAGAAAAAGAAATATACCGGATGGTCTCACTCATAGCAGGAATCTAGAAAACTTAAATAAGGGACTAGGAAAAAGAATAACTATAAGAAAGAAAATATCAAAATCGACAAACAACTACGAACCAGAGACACTCTATGGGGGCGGAGGGGCGGGGAAAGGAGGCATTGGGGTCAAAATAAGGGGGTTGTAATTGTATGGGGAATATAAAAAATAAAATTTAAATTAAAAAAGTGGAAAGACAAAAAATATGAGAAAATAAATAAATTTAGGAAAAAAGAAAAAAAAGAAATGGCATTTCTGAGGCAATTATGGTTAAACTGAGGCCAAAACAATGAAAAGAAGACATTGTTCAGAGAGCAGGTTAAAGAGCATTTCAGATGATGTGACAGCGTGTGTAAAGGCCCTGAGGCAGAAGGACCTTATAGGTCTGGGCACACTAAAGCAGCCAGAGTATCTTGAGTGAATGAAGGGCAGCATGGAAGGAAAAAGAGGAAAACGTTCAAAGAACCCACATAGTACAGGACTTTAGGTCATTTAAAAGTTTAAGCTTTATTTAAACACAAAGCACAACAATCCCATTTAAAGTTTTTTTTAAAGTAGAGTGACATCATCCAAATTAAATTTTTATAAGATCTCTGGCAGTAATCTGAAGCATAGGTGGGAGAGGGATGTTCAAGAGGGAGCAGTTAGGTCAAAGCCCAAGGGAATGCTCAAGGCGGTGTGACTAGAATGGTTGAGCTAGGTGACTCCCAAGTTGCTTCTCAACCTTGCAATTCTGTTTCTTTTAGGCACATCATATCAATAGAATCACAATATATTAATACTCGGAGGAGTCTTTCAAATGAATTTTATAGATGAGGAAACTGAGGTCCAGAGAAGTAAAAATTGTTTCAGGCTCACTGAAAGCTGCTGGTTATAGAAGATGAGTGGACATAATGCTTGTCTTGAAAAAAGCTTATAATCTAATTGGATGAAAGCAGTTTTTAAAAAAGCCCTTCTAGTTATATTGAAATAAAACCTATTTTAAAAATATTGAAAAAATAACAGAGCAGATCATAAACAATCCTATGATGAATTATGTTTGAGGCACCCAGAAGCCCAAAGAAAAAGAGGAACCTTGGATATAGGATAAGTTGTGGGGGAGATGACTGGGTTAAACTGAGACCAGTGGACATCGTGAGCCTAAGGGACAGCTGGGGGTAATGTTTAATATGGGGCTGCCCTTTTATTGTCTTACTCCTGCCCATCTTGTTTTGGTTTTTACTCTCTACATTGAACATGCCTATTGTATCACTGCCCTCATGGCCACAATTCCTGACTAATCAGACACACTGGTCTGCATTATTCAATTTCTTGCAAAGGTGCACTGAGTCATTCAGGTTAATATCATCACACCCTTTGTTAAAACGCAACTTCTGATTCAGCAGGTCCTAAGACCCTGAGAGTCTAATCTTTAACAAGCCTCCATGTTGCACAGATATCCTTTATCCTGGGGCTATAGTCTGAAGAGCAAGGACAAATAAAGCAGTTGGATAACAGGTCTCAAATATTTACCCTCCATTCCTTTCCCACCTTCTCCCATTGCCCACTCTTTGAGTAGTGATAAGACTAGAAATTATTGATGCAAGGAGTAGTGACAAGGATTTCTAGACAGAAACACCTTCACCAAAAGGCTAGTGTAGATAGCTACCTACCTGGGAAAGGAAGATGCAAAGAATTCATCTATTCTTTCTTATTTTCAACCTATTTTCACTAATCTTCCTTTATAAGGAGATGCAGAAAAATGAATGACTCAGCCCACCTTTGCAAGAATTGAATAATGCAGACCGGTGTGTCTGATTAGCCAGGAATTGTGGCCATGAAGGCAGGTGATAGAATAGACATGTTCAATGTAGACATTGAAAACCAAAACGAGATGGGCAAGAGTAAGACAATAAAAGGAGAATCAGGGATGAATGGAGAAAAGTCTAGAGCCAGAATGAGTCTCCTAAGATATCTTTGTCCCTTTATTTTCAAGGTACTTAAGTATGAAGGAAAGAGGCATAAGTAACTAAGTTTCTTTTCCTCCCATGATCCAGCTGTTCTAGAGATTTCAGTGGGTTCCTAAACCTGATATTTGGACTCTTCCCGCCCTGAGATGCAAGACAGTTTTCCTGTCTTTCTAGGACCAGGTTCCTACAGTAAAGGCCTGGCCAAAAGCCAAAGCTAGTCAAAACCAGGGGAAGCCTTCCTACCTAGTAGTAACTGCAACTCTACCCAAACAATGACAAAAACAAACCAACATAAACTCTTTCTCTATCTTTTTCCAACTGACTTCTTTAGCAGATACCCCCCAGTCGCTATTCCATATCCATTCTCCTTGCCTTTCTTTTTTTAAAAAAAATTTAAAAAAAAAAAAGATTTATTTACACAAACACTGGATACAGAAGCGCGGGAGGGTGAGAGAATTCACCATAGCCAGAACGGGGAACAGAACAGGCAGACTGACGAAACACACTGCTGAGGGGAGCAGCAGGCACGGCAGGAGAGGTTTGCCGGCCATGTGAGACCCTCACTGGGGGCCGGGGATTGAAACAGCGCTGCAAAGGCTGTGGGCAGCTTCTCAGCACAGTGCTCAACCGCTGCGCCACCAGGGGAGGTCCCTCTCATTGCCTTTCTTCATCTTTTTAAAACCTTCACTTCCATGCTGCCTTACAGTGGACAGTTTAGCAGGAAGGCCCCTGACTTCTGTCCTTTTGGCCTCCCCTTCAGCCTGGGAGAATGTGCACATGACTCTTAATGTAATAGCCAAAGTCAGGTTCAATACATGAGGTCCATCCACTTAAAAAGACCCTAGACATCTCAGTCCTTTTATCTACTTGGAATTTACTTTTGTAAATGATACTAGATAGGAGTCCTCTCATTTTTTTTCCAGCTGGATAGTCCATTGCACTGACATTATTTATTAAATAAATCATTATTTTTCCTATGACTTGAAATATCATATTTTCATATATAACAATCTCACATAAAATAGAATCTATTTCTGAATTGTCCATCTGTATTCTGATCTATGAAACTATATCTGTCTCATACTGATTTACAATTGTGGCTTTTTAGTGTTTTGATACTTGGTAAAGCAGATCCTACCTTCCATTGCTTCTTTTTATAGTTTCCTGGCTGTTTATAGGCATTTTTTCCTCCATATGAAATTTAAGATCATTATAATCATTATAATACTCCCCCAAAAGCCATCATTAGAATTCTAACTGGAATTGCATTGATATATTAACATTGACATAGTTGATTTTTCTATAATATTAATTTTTCCATCCAAGAACATTATCATCTTTTCCAAGTATTGATTTTATAGCCTTCCATTTCATATCATCGTTTATTTCATATAAGTTCTGTGCTTTCCTTATCCATATTTTAAGGATTTTTGTTGGCATTGTAAATGGAAAGTTTTCCCACTTCTGTTTCTGGGTTCTTATTTCTAGAATAAGCCAAAGCTTGTATCCATCATTACTAAGTATATTATTTGTTCTAGAAATTTTCTAAGCTAGTTTATTGCTATTTTTTAGATGTAGAAATTTCTGATTAGCTTAGTTCTTTTTTCTCCAATGCTTATACATATATTTCTACTATATTTTGTCTTAGTACAATCAGTTGAGCCTTTAAAACAGCAGTGAGTGATAAAGGTAACATTGACATCTCATTCCTGAATTTCATTGACTGCCTTTATCATTTCTGCACTTCGATGATGTTTCTTGTTTTACACTCAAAAATAGTCTTGATCATATTTAAAGTTTCTTTGTGCCATTCATTCAGTTTTTTTGTAGAACTAACTGCTCATGTTTTATTTTAGTCAAGTACATTTTTAACATTCACTGCTCTTACCTCAATTTGTGATTGAAAAATTGTATTGATGAATTTCCTATTATCCAACCACCTTTGCCTTTCTGACTTGCCTGTAATTTGATATTTTGCTGTATTCTTTTGTTAATACTTATATTTTAAACTCTATGTCCATTAGTATTAATAGCCTCTAAGTTTTATGTATTATTTGTGCAACAATTAAGCTTGAAATTAACATTAAACTGTTTCATTACATGAACCTGGGATATTCCCATCTCTCTTCTATGAATTGTAAGATTTTCTGTCATCTGAAATAGCAATATCAATTAAAGGGGCCAATTCTTTTTCTTTAAAGATTTATTTATTTATGCATATAAGAGCTGGGGTACAGGCCAGAGGTGTGGGGCGTGAGCAGATTCACCAGAGCAGAGTGAGAAACAGAACAGGCAGATTGACGGAAGTATACTGCTGAGGGGGAGCAGCAGGCAAGTCAGGAGAGGTCTGCTATGCCATGTGGGTTGCTCCCTGGCCGGCTGGGGGATCAAACTAGTGCTGCAGAGACTGCAGACAGCTTCATAGTTTGCATTCTTAACCCTTTGCGCCACCAGGGAGGCCCTAAAGGGATCAATTCTAAAGTGAAGGGTGGAATCAGAATTTTAGTGGCTAGCAAGCAATGTATAATACACAGATGTTGATGTACACTCCTGTATACCTGAAACATATGTGTTATAAACCAGCTGCCTCAATATTAATTCGTTATCTAATTAATATTTAGTTAAAGGTTAAATATTATCCAAATGCAAAATAGATCTTTCTCATTTCTTCCACAGTAATTGTTCTGTTCAAATTATTCACATCTTCTTGAGTCATTTTTGGAAATTGTATTTGCCTAGAAAATTATCATTTTCTTCTAGATTGGTATAGCAAACGACAGCTCTCAGGTGAAGACTGGCCCACTGTCTATTCTCTATAGCCATTGAGCTAAGAAGGATTTATAAATTTTTTAATAATTAAATTTTAAATTTATTAAATACATATATTCTCAATTTACCCCTGGGTTTAAAAAGGGCTAAAATATTTACTACATAAACAGTTTGCCAACCCTTGTTCTTAATTTCCAAATAGGTGGCCAATTATTTGCATGTAATAATTTGTTATTGTTTTAATCTACATTATCTGTAACTCTGTCTCTTGTCTTACTCCTAATTTACAAAATTTTTGCTTTCACATTTTTTTCCTAATCAGACTCATGAAGAGTTTACAAATATATTTTAATATTTTCAAAAATCTAGATTTATAATGTTCAACAATTTTATTAAAGTAACATTGATTTGTAACATTATATAAATCAGTAAATCAGCATCTGTGTTCACTACATTAAGTTCATTACTAACAGTCTAATTCCTTTATATATTGTATCTAGTCCTTTAGTTTTATATTTCATTACCCTTAGCTTTTTGGCTGTTACCAGATTTCATCATTATTTTGGATACCGCTAAGAAAAATAAAACATTTTTTTACATAACCTGGAACATAGGACTTTTATCACTTGGAATGTGAGCTCTCACTGGAAAGATCTTTCAGGTTGATTTAGGCATAAATTTTAATTATATTTCTCCTGTGCATCCACAAAAGGAAAATATAAAATGTTTAAGGTATTTCTAAGATGTCTTCTCATTGAAAGTCCAATTCTTTTAAGCCACAATCTACTCAATCATCAATGTCCCAATTTTCCACACAAAAATGTCCTCTGTAGTGACACAGCATTTCTTAAAAGAGTGTTCCACTATGGTTTCCAAAATTTTCTTCCCATCTACTGGTATGCATTCTACATCTTTCAATGCTAGTTCTCTCTTACTGGAAGTGTCATTCAAAATATTTCAGACATCAGCCAGGACTCATATTCCTTCCTCAAATGGTGCTTAAACAGGTTTTTGACTGATGTGCAAAGGGATTTCAATCATCTCACCAGGAAGAATAACCCAATTCTCATATGCACAGGAAATAAGAAGGTCACACTCAAACAATCAACAGAAATTGCAACACATTCTGATTTTACAGATGTCAAAAAAAAACAATGTGGACTTCAGAATCAATGGAATATGATAATACTTTCTGTTTTATTTTGATTTATTATATTTCTTTTTTAATTTTAAATCCAGGTAATATGTTTCTTTACTTTCAGTCTTTCTTCTTTAAATGGGAAAGTTGTGATTTTTTTCTTTGAGAATAGTTTTTGCAGTGACTTTAAGCTTTTAGAATGAAACATTAGTATTCCTTTCAAATATATTGTAAATTCAGTTTTGATTTTTTTGTTATACCATTTGTCTTATATTTATTCTTATTTTCCATGTAATGGCATTTTGAGTACTTTCCAGTATGTGTTTTTAACTGTTCTGGGTTATAATCACACAATTTGCCTCATAAAATCTCCATCCTTAACTCGGTAACAAGACGTCCTTTGTGATGACATACATAACCAATGTTATACATTTGTATGGACATACAATTGTATATTTATTCAAAGAAAATAAAATCAAAATTAAAGCGACTAAGAATTATAAGCAGTTTGATAATTACTTTATTCAATTCCTGTTGTCTTACCTACTTTTTTCCTGCTAGCAATGAAAACTAGAAAATAAAACTTCAGGAAATCAGGGTTTCTAGGTTATCTGGACACTTAAATGGTACTGAGGAATCAGATTCTTTTTTGATTACATGGACAAGCAGACCAAGGTGGAGCCATAAGCTTGGAAGTCAGAGTGGTAGGTACTCCTATGAGCTTGTAACTGAAAAAAGCCATAATGAGAACTTCTGGAATCCTGGCAATATTCTGGGTTTGTTGGGGGTTTTTATTCATATGCTCATTACATGGGCAAATTCAGTTTGTGAAAATTGGATTATATTTGTACATTTCTGTATCTATGTTGCTATTCTTTTTCAATGATTTTTTTAATGCAACACAAGATAGAATTACTTGACATCATTTCTTCTTTTTTCCCCTTTCTTTCCCTATGCCCTGTTCCTTCAACAAACTCTGATCTAAAAGAAATATTGATTCCACCTTTAGACTCTTGTTTGTGCAAACTGATTCATGTTACTGCTCCTTCCTTCCTTCATAGTTCTTTTCTCAAATATAAGTCAGAGTAGTTTCACCTACAGGTTAACCCCACATTTCTATGGCTGAACTTGCTCATACGAAACTGCATACAGGCCAGAAGAACTTTCTTTGTCTTGTCTCCATCTAGAAAATATGACCTTAAATAATCAAGGTAGCAGAGAAAGAGAAATTAGGAGAGTTCACCTGACTTTCATGAAGAGTTTGTCTGTACATGTTTTACATCACTTCTATCTTCATAGAATGCCCAGAATCCAGTCACACAGCCACAAATTCATGGCAAGGCTACTCGGAAAAGGTCTTGTCATTTTGCCTCTAGCCATATGTCTCAGTGGCCTAGAAGAGCATGTTTCACATATAAACACTGCAACCTTCCCAACTGCTCTAGCTATCTCCTCAGTCTACAGACAAGCTCTTAAACTCATGAAAGTGATATCTTAATTAATCCCTATTCCTTCATCATAAAACCAAATGATGCCTGTAAACATTTTTCATTACTAAAAAAGCAAAAAGATCCTAGGACTTATTTTAATTAGATTTGAGAGTAGGGAAGGGATTATTCAACTAACCTATTTTTTTAACATCTCTATTTTTTCTTGGATACTCGTTATCATTTGTGCAATTTTACCTTTTATATGCTCAGATAAGCAATATATTAAAAGAATCAAACCCATGCAATAATAATCCATAAATGACTTACTCATTTTCTCCTATCTATTCACACTCATTTTGTGTGTCTTAATTTTTCATCTGCCTGCTAGATGAAATCTAAGGCAAATCTCCTGGTTTTATGGTCCATCATCATTAAGAAATCTTTTTTAAAACATTTTCTAGCTGCCTATAGTGATGAAAATAGTATCAATAATAAGAATATCTAGTACTATGTAATTGTCACAAGATTCAACTTCATGTAGAATTAAATCTTCTTCCTGTTTCCCGTGTCAGAAGTGCTTTGAAAAGGAAATAAGTGTGGTTAACCTTTTTTCTATTTGTTCATCTTTAGCTTCTCTTCTCCATTCTCTAGACTGTGTAACTTTGGTGTGGGGGGAAGAAAGGAACTGAAACATTCTAAATGAACAGAGACCATCAATACTTGGTGCATTATGAAGGTGGATTTCAGAAAACCTGGAAGACACCTAAGATGTATTACTCAAATAATAAATAAATCAACATGGCACTGTCTCTTGGTCAATGTAGGCTTAATAGTCACTTTACAACCATATGTCTGAGAAGTTTGGGGTGGTTCGTACCATCTTGTCAGCACGGCTAACATTGAGGTTAATGATTGGCACCTAATCTTGGCGGGACCGCCCAAAAGTCTCAGATACTGGGATTGATGGAGTAGCAATAATACACCTACATGACTCGCAGGCTATACGAAACCCTAGAGAAGGCTCTGCTTTGAGCTCCCTGATGCCTAGGTATTCTGTGCACACTGCTATAGTTCCTGCAAGAGAGTACAAGAGTATCTTGTACCCAGTCTCTCCTGACCCCTTGTGTGAGGCAGTCTTTGGCCAAGATATATACCCTTGCTTTAATTCTGATGCTATATTTTATCTTTTCCTGCAATAAATTATAGATTTGTAAGCCATGGTCTGGAGACTCTCACCAAAACTCACAGGGCATTTGGAGCCCTGTGAGTCTTCTTTAACAAATGTACCACCAGTGCTTCCTAGGATTTGTAGTCATGTACAACTCTTTGTTTTGAGGGGCACTTTTGTGGGTTCTTCAGAGTTCCTTCTACACACTTCCCCCCCCCACACACCTCATAAATCAAGGCACCATAATGCCTGCAGCACTCTCTGTTGGGATCACCTTGTCCTTTCTGACAGTCTTCCTTCTTGGTCTCAGACAACTCTCATCAGTTTTTCATACCTATGGGCAACACCTAGTCAAAAGGAAATATATATTTTGTCCCAATCAACTTAGACAGTGAAAGTCATTCCCTTGGGCCTCCCTGGTGGCGCAGGCAGTTGAATACAGCACTGAGAAGCTGTCCACAGCCTCTGCAGTGTGGGTTCGAACACTGCCAGCCACAGAGCAGCCCACATGGCGCAGCAGACCTCTCTTGACTAGCCCGCTGCTCCCCTCAGCAGTGCATTTTGGTCAGTCTGCCTGTTCTGTTCCCCACTCTGTCTCTGGTGAACCCTCTCACCCTCCCGCACATCTGGCCTGTACCCTGGTTCTTGTATAAATAAAATAAATCTTTTTAAAAAAAGAAAAAAAAAGACAGACATTCCCTTGAGCACAAATCTTCATTCTTCTCTCAAAAAAGCAAAGCAACAATATCTCTTATTGCTGATGTTTCGGGCATGACTGACATCATTCTGTCAGGACACATGTCAAGTTCATTTATGATCCCATGGGGACCTCCTTACCAGCTTGAGATTAAAAAAAAAAAAATTATATTCCACATTTCCAAACAAAAATCTTCTAATTTCTATCTTGGGTACAAGATACTCTTGGATAAGGAAAGATGAGACACAAAACAGGTTCTGAACACCTTCCTGCAGTCCTGTGTGGTGGCTCATAGCACTCTGTAAAGAAAGTTAATGCCATGGTCTGGAGGCTCTCACCCAAACTGACACCATAAGTGAAAATCAACTACAAACGCATAATTCTAAAGTTCTTTCTATCATGCCAGACAACCTCCATCTATGCCAAATTAAGACTATCATTTAGAGTTTATTTATTATTTCTGGTAGTCTTCTTTTTGATCTTGGAAAAGATGCCTCTCTAAATGGCGCGGCACATCTCTCCTGACTCGCCCACTGCTCCCCTCAGCAGAGCAGATTTTTATTTTCACATTACAAAGGGGTGGAAAACCAAAGGAAACTATTGATTTCCCTTTCCTTGGTCAAGTTACCAAAAAAATAACTAGTTCTTATATTTGGTAAGTAGTGCAGTTTTAACATTTTCAAGCTATAGTTTCATGGCATTCATTCTTCCCTTAGAAAAATGGGGAGCTGTGGTAAGAGTAAAAAAGAATTTCTAACCAAATGCTTGGAAAAAAATATTGGAAAGCTCTTGTTGCTGGTCTCTGTCTCTAAAGGCTATGATTTCAAAACGTTTATTTCCATCGGGGGCCATATCAACAAGTGTGTAAATCTCTCTGCATCCATCCTGTCATTGTATTCATCATAGGCAGTAAGTCCGGGGCTACATAACATGCCTTCTTACCCTAAGCCTTGGCTATGTGGTCAGCTGGTCAGAAATCACCAGGGAGATGTCTTTCTACAGTTTAATTATTTCCCTCACTCATTCTGTCCACTTCTTCCCACAATTGTTCCGTGCCAGAAGCAAAGCAAGATACAACTTGTATTAATACCTAACTCCTTTTTTAAACACAAAATAATCCATTTCCCCAATAGAATGTATCCAACCACATAAAACAGCCAGTAGGACCCCTATCTAGAAACAAGTTTGTAAGAATGATCCTTAACCATAAATCTTTTGGGCCTATCTAGCACCCTGCCATGCAGAGCAGTAGGCTGAGTTTCTGCCTCTGAATTTTTACCATAACAGCCTTCAACTGTGTGCTTTAAAGAAGCACCTTCATATTTGTTACTTTATTTCAGGAAAACTTGAGATAATTATTTTCTATAAGTTTAATTTTTATTATTATAATAAGTAAAAAAAGGTCAAAATTATAAACAATTTCTCTCAGCCCACCTCTTAACAATCAAAGTTAGAAGGTTGGCCATATACTTTCCCACCTTTGTTCATTATCATTTAAAACATTTATATGCCATAGCCTGTAGGTGTATTGGTAGATTCTTTCATAAATATTATTTTTATTTTTTTTATAATAAATTTTATTTTTATATTCCCCATACAATTGCAACCCCCTTATTTTGACCCCAATCCCTCCCTTCCCACCCCCTAACCCCCACAGAGTGTCTCTGGTTCATAGTTTTTTGTTGATTTTGATTTTCACTTTCCTATAGTTATTCATTTTCCTGGTCCCTTATTTAAGTTTTCTAGATTCCTGCTATGAGTGAGACATCCGGTATTTTTCTTTTTCTTTCTGGCTTATTTCGCTGAGCATGATCCCTTCCAGCGCCATCCATGTTGCTGCAAATTGCATGTGTTTATCTTTCTTGAATGCTGAGTAATATTCCATGGTGTATATGTACCACATCTTCTTGATCCAGTCATCTATTTTTGGGCATTTGGGTTGTTTCCATAGCTTAGCTATTGTAAACAGTGCTGCTATAAACATAGGGGTGCAGGTGCTCTTTGGAATTGATGTTTCTGTGTCCTTTGGGTAAATACCTAGGAGTGGAATTGCTGGATCATATGGAAGCTCTATGTTTAGTAGGTCCAGAAATCTCCACACAGCTTTCCACAGTGGTTGGACCAGTTTGCACTCCCACCAACAGTGCAGAAGAGTTCCTTTTTCTCCACACCCTCGCCAACATTTGTTGTTGCTAGTTTTTTTAATATGTGCCATTCTCCCTGGTGTAAGATGGTATCTCATGGTAGTTTTGATTTGCATTTCCCAGATTACAAGTGATGTTGAACATTTTTTCATATGCCTGTTGGCCATTTGCATTTCCTCTTCAGAGAAGTTTCTTTTTAGCTCTTCTGCCCATTTTTTGACTGGATTATTTTCTTTGTTGTTGTTGAGTTTCATCAGCTCTTTGCAGATTTTTGTGATCAGTCCTTTATCATTAGTGTTGTTTCACAAATATTTTTAAATGAGATCATAGTAAACACATTACAGGTGAATTTCTTTTCATATTTACATAGGTATTAGTTTAGCTCTAAGTCTGGCTGTAGGTGACAGAGACCAAATCAGGCAGAAGTTCCTTTCTATCTTACCTAGTCCTAATAATAGGTGGTCCAGGATCCTTCTGGATCTTCCACTTTATGGAACTCTGTGCTTCAGTGAACGAAGTATTGAAATGTTTTCTATCCTGTTGCCCATCCTCCCCTAAGCAGTGCCCCTCACCCTCATGACCTAGGTTAGTTTACCATCACAGTCACATTACAAGAAATAAGATGGAGGAAAAAAGGAAGAAATGGCATTCTCCCTCTTTTTCAGAACACAGTATCTCCTTCCTCTTCATAGGCCATTAGCAAGGACCTGGTCATAGGGCTACACCTGGCAGCAAGGGATGCTGGGAAATACAGTCTCTGCCCTGGAAGCTATGAGGTCAGCTAAAAAATCATTAAAAAAGTAAATTTATTTCAAAGGTGGAAGGAACTGACCCAGATAGACTTCATACTCTAATACATGCAGCTCTAAATCATCCTTCATAACAAACTCCTCAACTTTCAACTGTGTGGGTATAACACAATTGAGCCAACCATTTCTTATTTCTGAAAATATGTATTACTTCCAGGTTTTTGTTATTTTCTCTTTGCTATAACAAGCAAGTATACTTGAATTTATCAAATATATTGCTCAAACAAGTAGCAGTTTGGCTCTCTTTGACAAACAGGTGGAGGAACTGTCTAGTCTCTTCTATATTAAAGCATCTTGAAGAAGAGGAAGAACTTCATATAAAAAGCCACAACAATCTCTTGATTTCCCTTGTCCTCTCGGTGCTTGTTATTCCCTTCTAAGTAAAAAGAGCTATTGACAATCACTTAAATGTAACTAGACATATGTACTTAACTAAGAGGAGGCTGCCTTTAGGGAAGAACAATGACTTTGCTTATAGTCTTCAGATAAGAGATTGTGAGCTATATTTTAGGAGGTATACCCTGAAGCTTAATTTACCCTTCAAAGTTGAGAGTTTGTAGCCATGGGATTCTCAGTAAGAAAATGGATTTAAGTTAAAGCAGGGCTTCTCTGTTACTTGAAATCATGGCCATATTGCCATCTGGGGGTGGGGGCAGGGATTAAAAGAAATAAAGGGAGAGAATAGCAGCACTATTTACAATAGCTAAGCTATGGAAACAACCCAAATGCCCAAAAATAGATGACTGGATCAAGAAGATGTGTTACATATACACAATGGAATATAACTCAGCATTCAAAAAAGATAAACTCATGCTATTTGCAGCAACATGGATGGAGCTGGAAGGATCATGCTCAGCAAAATAAGCCAGAAAGAAAAAGAAAAATGTCGGATCGTCTCACTCATAGCGGGAATCTAGAAAACCCAAATAATAGGAACCAGGAAAAAGACTATAATAAAGTAAAAATCTACAAGCAACAAGCAACTATAAACCAGAAATGCACTGCAGGAGCAGGGGGAGAAGGGAGTGGGATCAAAGCAAAGGGGGGTAGGAATTGTATGGGGAATATAACCAAGATGAAAATGCATACATAGTGCAAAAATGAAAAATGATGTAAACAATATATAAAATTTAAAAAAAGAAGAAGAAGAAAAAGAGAGAGAGAAAGAGGAGGGAGGAGAAAAGGGAAGGAAGGAAGTGGGAGGGAGGGATAGAGAGAGGGAAACAAGGAAGGAAGGAAGCAAAAGTGCTGCAAATATCATGAGCACACTCCTACAAAAGACCTTGCATTAGTTAAGTCTCTTTGGCTGTAAGAAACAGAAAAAGACTCAATTTGACATAAAAAGGGATTGGAGGAAGAGCTTATAATGATATAGGGGCACCTCAGGAGGCAAAAGGAAGATGGGCTCAGAGTAGGGTAAAGCCGAAAAAGAAAACTCTCTGGAAATTCGCTCCTCTTTTCCCTCTGAAAGTCAGACTCTGATGTTTCTTTTTGTGTACATATGAGCAGAAAGAGAAAGTGTTCAAGCCGTGATGCTCCATCTGTCTCTTCAAAAGAACAGCTCAGACTGACTGGGCCATATTCTCTCAATTCCAAGCTCCAAGGAGAAAAAAAAAATTTATCTGGTTCAGTTTGGGTCAGATTCCCACCATTAGCCCAGTCAAGTGTGGCTAGAGAAACAGAGTTGGGTAGTACAAAACTGGCTGCCAGAACTCATCTCTGTGAGCAAAGGTGTACATCCCTAAGAAAGCCTGTTACTATGAGCCGGGAAGACAGCCAACCATCTATTCAAGTTAAAGATAAAACCAAGCATCTACTTGAGCCTCTTAATAAACAAGGATAAGATATTCCAACTCAAATAATATAAATTGCAATGTGATCCTGGCCACCTCTACACATGTTTCCTGGATTAAATATTCAAATTATACAGTTAAGGATTAATTATAATAAATGCACTTTTGTCAACAATATAATGTACAATTTAGCATTCAAACTACTTGTTCAGTTCAAGAGCAGATCAGAAAAATAATATTTGTTTTTCTATAATCATCTGAACACTACCTTAACCTACCGGAAATAAGAATTTTCTTACCACTTTCTGGCCTAACTATAAGGAAAGTCATTTTAACCTTAGACAAATAATTACCCATCTGTTCCTAGGAAGGTGCAGGCCAGGACAAAAGAAAACCTCAGGAAATAAAGAAAAAAGTCAAATATAGGAATGATATTTCCCACATCCAGCATGGAAATGAGTTGGTTGAATCAGAATTAAATTGTTCTCTAGCATCAACAGGGTGCATTTCAAGGGGGGACTCATTTCATAGTGCCAAATGCTATAAATTTCAACATCTGACACTGAAGAATGTTGGAAGGCAGTGGATACAGAATTACTAAGAAACACAGACATACAGTACACAAATTTCTCTAATATAAATGAATGGATAAATGGATGAAATAAATGAATAGATAAGATAAAAATCCTAACGTGGTTGTATATAGAAGGAACATACTTTAATGGAATAAAGGCCATATAAAACAAACCCGCAAGTAATATTATATTCAATGAAAAAAATTGAAAAGTTTTTAAGACTAGAAACAAGGTAAATATGTCCTCCCCTCCCACTCTTATTCTGTAGTACTGGTAGTCCTAACTAGAACACATAGATAAGACAAAATATAAATAAATAAAGATACAATAAAAAAAAAAAAACTGTTGGAGAAAAAGTACGATTCCGACTCACCATTTTAGAATAGGGACCTTTGCTTCAGCAAAGACTGCTTGAAACTGGGAGAAGACTCCACCCACAGCCAGAGGTGAGCTGGGAAGTGCCTCCAAGCCAGGCCCCATCTGGCCAGCAGTCTGAGCCCAGAGGGGGAGCAGGCAGGGCAGACCAAAGGCTCAAGAAAGTGCACTTCCAACTCGCCATTTTAGAATAGGAACTTTTGCCTCAACAAAGACTGCTTGAAACTGGGAGAAGGCTCCTCCCACAGCCAGAGGTGAGCTGGGAAGTGCCCCTAAGCCAGGCCCCCTCTGGCAGGGAGCTGGAGTCCAGAGGGGATCCAGCGATTCGGAACCCAGAGAGCAATCCAGCCACCCCACCTCCAGGGCAGTCTGTGGGACTTCAAGACACACCTTTGGAATTAAACACAGAAGGAGGAAATATTCTGTGACAGCAACCATTAACATACTCATAGTACCACTGCCTTACTGGACTTCTGAATTAACAGTATTTGACACAATTGGACCACAAGTTTCCGAAATCCCAGAAAGAGCACACCAAAAATATGCCGGCCAGTACCAGTGACACAGTGTCCCAATGCATAGGACAAATTAGAAAACAAGCAGCAGGGAGAAGAAAAACTACATGCAACCAAGCAAGTCCTCAGGAAAAAGACACACCACAAAAAGAAAACCATCCACCAGATTGCAACAACAGTGACTTGGAAGAACTTCTGAGCCTTCCAGAAAGAGAATTTAAAATTGCCATGATTAAAAAACTGACAGAAGTAATTAAGGAAAACAACGATCAGAAGAATGAAATTGACCCCTAAAGAGTGAAGGAAATGCAGGAGATCAAAGGATTAATGGAAGAGCTAAAGAACTCTGGGAAAAGCAGTGGTAACAGAATAGATGAAATGGAAGAATGATTAAGCACTTTTGAAGACACAGAAATAAAAAGAACCAAAACAGAAAAGGAAAGAGAAGTACAAATGAAAAAGACTAAAGAAAGACTTTGGGAACTATCTGACTCCATGAGGAAAGGAAATACAAGAGTTTTAGGAATCCCAGAAGGAGAGGAGAGAGACCTAGGAACAGAGAACATATTCAAGGAAATATTTGAAGAGAACTTCCCAAACATGAAGAAGGAGCTGAAAATAGACATACAAAAAGCAAGAACACCAAATTTCCATGATGAAAGGAAAAATACAGCAAGACACATAATTGTAAAGCTCCCAAGAATCCAACACAGGGAAAAAATAATGAAGATGGTAAGAGGGAAGAAACAGATAACATACAGAGGAAAATCAATAAGACTGACATCAGACTTCTCCGAAGAAACACTACCAGCAAGGAGAGAGTGGAGGGACATAGTCAAGAGATTCCATGACAACAAATGCCAACCAAGAATACTCTATCCCTCACAGCTTTCCTTCCTCTATGAATAAAGAATGAGGACCTTCCCAGACAAACAGAAACTCCAGAATTTCATTACACCTAAACCCCCACTCCAAAAACTACTACAAAGAGTCCTAACACCAGAACCAACAGAGGGATGAATAAGAATGAAACAAGACACACACACACACACACACACACACATAACTAAAAAAAACAATAAAAACAGAGAAAAGTCAAACAAAATATCAAATACAGATGCTAAGATATCAAGATTAACCCTAAATGTAAATGGACTAAATCTTCAATAAAAAGACACAGAGTCGCAGGCTGGATTAAGAAACAAAATCCAACCTTTTGCTGTCTCCAGGAAACTCACTTAACCACAAAAGATAAAATAGACTGAAAGGGGCCTCCCCGGTGGCGCAGCAGTTGAGCGCCAGGTTGCGAAGCTGCCAGCAGCCTCTGCAGCACCTGTTAGATCCCCGGCTGTTCCCCGGCCACAGGAAGTTGGTCCCACATGGCTGGCACGCAGACCTCTCCTGCCGCCCGCTGCTCCCCTCAGCAGTGTACTTCGGTCCTTCTGCTTGCTCTGCTCCCTGCTCTGACTCTGGTGAATTCTCTCACCCTCCTGCGCTACTGACTGTACCCAGTGCTTGTATAAATAAATAAATAAAATCTTAAAAAAAAAAATAGACTGAAAGTAAAAGGATGGAAAATAATACTACAAGCAAATGGACCAAAACAGAAGGCAGGAACAGCTATATACTTATATCAGATAAAACAGACTTCAAACTCAAAAAGGTAAAAAGAGACCCTTTCAGTCACTACATTATGATCAAGGGGACAGACAATACTTCAAGAAGAAATAACACTCATTAACATATACTTGCCAAATGAAGGAGAATCAAAATATATCAGACAACTACTATCATCCTTGAAAACAGACATCAAAGAAAACACATATATAGTAGGAGACTTCAACACACCGCTATCAACAATGGATAGATCAACAAGACAAAAAATAAATAAGGACACTAAAGCTCTAAATAAGGAACTAGAGCTCATGGGCTTAATAGACATCTATAGAACACTAAACCCAAAAAAATCTGAGCACACATTTTTCTCAAGAGCACCCAGATCAATCTCCAGGATCAATCACATACTGGGACACAAGACAAACATCAACAGGTACACCAAGATTGAAATCATACCAATCATTTTCTCTGTCCATGAAGGCTTCAAACTAGAAATAAACCATAAAAAGAAGGCAAGGAACTCTCCTACCTCATGGGTTTTGGAACCCACACTACTGGAAGACCACTGGACTAATGAGGAGATCAAAGAAGAAATTAAAAAATTATTTGAATTGAATGACAAGGAGGACACCAATTTCCTAAATGTATGGGACGCAGCAAAAGCAGTAATAAGAGGAAAATATATAGCAATACAGGCTCACATCAAGAAACAATCTAGAAGAAATGGACAAATTCCTACAACTCTATAATCACCTAGATAAAGAAGACATAAACAACTAAACAAACCAATTACAAGCAGTGAAATTGAAATGGTAATCAAAACCCTTCCCAAAAACAAAAGCTCAGGACCAAATTGACTTACCAATGAATTCTACCAAACATTCAGAAATGTATTGGTGCCTATTCTTCACAAACTCTTTCAAATAATTGAGAAGTAAGGGATAACACCAAACATGTTCTATGAAGCCAACATGACACTAATACCAAAACCAAACAAGGACAACACAAAAAAGATAACTACAGGCCAATAACTCTAATGAACATGGATGCAAAAATCCTCAATAAAATTTTAGCTATCAGAATCCAACAATGTATTAATAAGATAATTCACCACGACCGAGGAGGATTTATTCCGGGGACACAAGGATGGTTCAACATCTGAAAATCAGTCAATGTAATCCAACACATCAACAAAAAGAAATATAAAAACCATATGATAATATCAATGGATGCTGAGAAAGCTTTCGACAAAGTATAACACCCATTTATGAAAAAGGCCCTTGAAGTTCTCAGGATACAAGGAACATACCTCAACATCATAAAGGCCATGTATGACAAGCCCACACCCAATATCATTCTCAATGGTGAAAAGCTGAAAGCATTCCCATTAAGATCTGGAACAAGACAAGGATGTCCACTCTCACCACTGCTTTTCAATATAATACTGGAAGTCCTAGTCAGAGCAATAAGACAAGAGAAAGACATACAAGGAATCCAAATAGGCAAGGAAGAAGTGAAACTATCACTATTTGCAAATGATATGATAATATTCATAGAGAACCCCAAAAACTACACAGAAAAACTAATTCTACAAATCAATCAGTTTAGTAAAGTGGAGGGATACAAAATTAACAAGCAAAAATCAGTAGCCTTCCTGTACACAAACAATAAATCTGAAGAAGAAATCAAGAAAACCATCCCTTTTATTATTGAAGCAAAAAAAATCAAATACTTGGGAATAAACCTAACAAAAGAGGTAAAGGACCTATATAAAGAAAACTATAAAACACTGTTAAAAGAAATAGAAGAAGGCAAAAAGAAAGGAAAGACATCTCCTGCTCATGGATTGGAAGAATTAACATTATCAAAATGGCCATCCTACCAAAAGCAATCTACAGATTCAATGCTATTCCAATAAAAATTTCAATGACATTCTTCAAAGAAATAGAAAAAATATTGATGAAATTCATATGGAGGCACCAAAAACCCCAAATAGCCAAAACCCTTCTGAAACAAAAAGAAGGGAATGGAGGCATCACACTCCCAGATTTCAAACTATACTACAAAGCCATAATCAACAAAACTGCATGGTACTGGAACAAGAACAGACGCACAGACCAATGGAACTGAATAGAAAACCCAAAAATAAACCCACAGATTTATGGTCAACTAATATTTGACAAAGGAGCAAAGAATATGCACTGGAGCAAAGAAAGTTTGTTCAATAAATGGTGCTGGGAAAATTGGGTTGCTACATGCAAAAGAATGAAACTTGACTACTACCTCACACCATGCACAAAAACCAACTCAAAATGGATTAAAGAACTAGACATAAGACCTGAAACCCTGAAATATATAGAAGGAAATATAGGAGAAACACTACATGACATGCATCTCAAAGACATCTTTACAGACCCATCACACAAAGCAGTGATAGTGAAGGCAAAGATAAACAGCTGGGACTACATCAAATTAAAGAGCTTCTGCACAGCAAAAGAGACAATAACAAAAACAAAGAGAAACCCACCAACTGGGAGAAAATTTTTGCATACAACACTAATGATAAAGGACTGATCACAAAAATCTACAAAGAGCTGATGAGACTAAACAAAAACAAAGAAAATAATCCAGTCAAAAAATGGGCAGAAGAGCTAAAAAGAAACTTCTCTGAAGAGGAAATGCAAATGGCCAACAGGCATATGAAAAAATGTTCAACATCACTTGTAATCAGGGAAATGCAAATCAAAACTACAATGAGATACCATCTTACACCAGTGAGAATGGCACATATTAAAAAAAAACTAGCAACAACAAATGTTGGCGAGGATGTGGAGAAAAAGGAACTCTTCTGCACTGCTGGTGGGAGTGCAAACTGGTCCAACCACCATGGAGAGCTGTGTGGAGATTCCTCAGCCTACTAAAGATAGAGATTCCATATGACCCAGCAATTCCACTCCTAAGTATTTACCCAAATGACACAGAAATATTAATTCAAAAGGGCACCTGCACCCTTATGTTTATAGCAGCACTATTTACAATAGCTAAGCTATGGAAACAGCCCAGCTGTACAAAAATAGATGACTGGATCAAGAAGATATGGTATATATACACAATGGAATATTACTCAGCAATCAAAAAAGATAAACTCATGCAATTTGCAGCAACATGGATGGCACTGGAAGGGATCATGCTCAGCGAAATAAGCCAGAAAGAAAAAGAAAAATACTGGATGGTCTCACTCATAGCAGGAATTTAGAAAACTTAAATAAGGGATCAGGAAAAAGAATAACTATAATAGAGAAACTAAAAAAAAGAAAAAAATCAAAATCAACAAGCAACTACAAACCAGAGACATACTACAGGTGTGGGGGGATTGGGGAGAGGATGGATTAGGGTCAGAAAAAGGGGGTGGGAATTGTACAAGGAATATAACCAAAATGAAAGTGCATACATTGTGCAAAAATGAAAAATGATGTAAGAAATATATAAAATAAAATATAAAAAAAGAAACTAACAAAAAAACTATTGGAACTAATCAACAATTTCAGTAAATTGGCAGCATACAAAACCAACATAGAAATCCGTTGTATTTCTAGATACAAAGGATGAAATATCTTTTTAAAAAAAATTAAGAAATTTGTCTCATTTACAGTAGCATAAAAAACAATAAAATACTTAGGAATAAACTTAACCAAAGAAGTAAAAGACCTACACAATGAAAACTATAAAACTTTGCTGAAAGAAACTGAAGAAAACACAAACAGAAATATAACCCATATTCATGGATTACAAGACTTAATACTGTTAAAATATCCATCCTATGCAAAGCTATCTATAGATTCAAATCAATGCCCAACAAAATACTGATGGCATTCTGCACATACATAAAAACAATCCTAATATCTTTATGAAATCATGAAATACACCAAACAGACAAAGCAATGCTGAGGAAAAAAACAAAGTTGGACATATCACATTTTCTGATTCCAAATCGTACTATAAAACTATAGAAATAGGGTACCAGCACAAATATATACACATATATCATTGGAACCAAATACAGAGTCCAGAATTAAGCCCCTGATTATACAGTTAACAACAGCTCAATGAGAGAGCCAAGGGCATCCAACAGGAAAAGGATAATCTCTTCAATAAGTGGTACTGGAAAAAGACAGGTAGAGCAAAGAAATTTTACACCCCTCACAAAAAAATGATTCAAACTAGAAGAAAATTAGGGGAGGAGCTCATCAACATTGGTCTTGGCAATGAATGATTATTTTTGGCTATGACACCAAAAGTACAACAACAAAAACAAAATATCAACAAATGGAATTAATCAAACTTAAAAGCTTTTACACAGCAAAAGAAACAATTAACGAAATGAAAGACCAATACAGAATGACTACACTGGGAAGGTATAAAAATAACAGGGAGAATGAGGATATGGATATGGAGAGAAACAATATTGACATCAATAGTGTCAGTCTGACCACTATGGAAAGCTGTCTGGAGGTTCCTCAGTCTACTAAAAATGAAGCTACCATATGACCCAGCAATTCCACTACTGGGGATTTACCCAAAGGACACAAAAACATAGATTCAAAAGAGGGCCTCCCGTGGTGGAGCAGCAGTTGAGCGCTGGGCTACGAAGCTGCCCACAGCCTCTGCAGCACCAGTTCGCTGGCAAGAGTCCCACATGGCGTGACAGACCTCTCCTGCCACGCCCACTGCTCCCCTCAGCAGTGTATTTCATCAGTCTGCCTGTTCTGTTCCCCGCTCTAGCTCTGGTGAATTCTCTCACCCTCCTGTGCTTCTGACTGTACCCAGTGCTTTTATAAATAAATAAATAAATCTTTAAAAAAATCAAAAGAACACCTGTACACCTATGTTTATTGCAGCACTATTTGCAATAGGTAAAACCTGGAAACAACTCAAATGCCCAAAAATAGATGACTGGCTCAAGAAGATGTGGCATATATACATAATGGAATATTATTCAGCAATCAAAAAAGATAAACTCATGCCATTCACAGCAATGTGGATGGAACTAGAAGGAATTATGCTCAGTGAAATAAGCCAAAAGGAAAGAGAAAAATATTGGAAGGTTTCACTTAAAGCAGGAATATAGGGGAACCAAATAAGACATCAGCATAAAAAAAACAAAAACAGTACAAAACACAACAAAGCAAAAAAATGGACAATTATAAATCAGAGACATCCTGCAGGGGAGGAGTGGGGAGAGGAATCAGAGGGAGGGAGGGAGGAGCACAGGGGAATGTGGTGATGGTGCATGGGTGCATTGATGAAAGAAACTCTATAGGGACTACACCTGAGGGGGTGGGGGGAAGCAAATATTGTTTAAAAATGAACAATGATGTAAAAAAAATTAAAAAATATTTTTAAAAAATAGTGTGAGTTTGAGAATAAGGTTTACAATCACTGCGATTTTGTGTTTTATCTGTGTGTTTTATCTCCTCATGATGTTAAGAACATTTAAGAGAATCTGCTACACAGGACTTATGAAAACTGAGTTGTGGGTTCCTATGAGCTGTCTACTAGCAGCCCACTCAAGGGCAACTGTGACCTATTTGCAGTCTACACATCACAGTAGAGCATTTCTTGACTACCGACGGAGTATAGTCCATATCACCAGGCAGGCCCAGCACACATAGGCCGCTGTTGACCTGATTACATGACTATCTCTATGGTGGTCTCAGATAAATCTGCCTGTGATAACATCATACTTTGCTGACACAAATAACTCTTGACGTATTGTCACAATGTCCCCTTCTCTGCCCCTCATAGAACTTTGTTCCCCATTCCTATCCAACCTTCTGGACCTTATTCTTCATACCATTGTCGCATGATTGGCTTTTACTAGCCTGTATGCTTTCAATAAATGGCACAAATCTTGCCTTGCAAACCTGCTCCACGACTGCTGTGTCCTTCATGGTGTTCCCCCTGCAAAGCAGCAACAAAGTTCCTGTCGCAACACTGAGTGCTTAAAAGAGCTTATTACAGGATTATACTCAGTGAAATAAGTCAGAAGGAAAAAGGAAAATATTGGATGGTTTCACTTATAGAAGGAATATAGAGGAACCAAATGAGGCACCAAGGGGAAAAATAATATTAATAACAATAAAAAAACACAACAAAACCAAACAACAATAAAAAGACAACTACAGGGCCTCCCCTGGTGGCGCAGCGGTTGAGCACTGGGTTGAGAGGCTGCCTGCAGCCTCTGCAGCACCGGTTCGATCCCCGGCCGCCAGCGAGGTTCCCACATGGCACAGACTTCTCCTGCCGCCCGCTGCTCCCCTCAGCAGTGTACTTCGGTCCTTCTGCCTGCTCTGCTCCCCGCTCTGGCTCTGGTGAATTCTCTCACCCTCCCGCGCTTCTGACTGTACCCAGTGCTTGTATAAATAAATAAATAAAATCTTAAAAAAAAAAAAGACAACTACAAATCAGAGACATTCTGCAAGGGAGAGGAAGGAAAAGAGAGCAGGGCAAGGGTGGGAAGAACACAAGGGACTGTGGTGATAGTGCACGGGTGAACTGGTGGTGAAAATTCTATGGAGACTGCACCTGAGAAAAGAAAGCAAACATTGTAATTAATTAATTTTTAATAAAAGGGCTTATTAAATTAAATTTTTTGGGCTGGGGGAAATGCCTTCACAAATTCCTAAATTTTGATTTTTAGCTGTATTAAACAGTGTATAAATATTCAGAGAAATATTAATTCTATAATGATAAGGTAAACTTTGTTGCTTTATGAAATTACCGAATTGAGCAATAAGAAAGGTAAAGAATAAGAAGAGTTCCACTCCAAGCAAAAAATCAGAATCAATAACAGATATCATAAATATGAAATTGCCCTATCCCAGGTATGCTTTAGAACACATATTTGATATCTGTGGGCATTGTTTTAATAACATCACCCATATTCAAAGATATTACTAAACAAAACAGTTTGAAGCTAAGTATGAGTAATTGGGTATTGTCCACAGCTTTTATGTTTTTACACCCATCATGTCTCAGTCAACAGACAATTGTGGGCTGAGTCAGCATGCAAAAACCTAAGAGATTCTCTTGGTTGGCCATTGTATAGAAGGAACTTTTTATCTGGTTTTTAGTCCTCCCACCCATCCTTCATTCTTACTAAAAGGCAGCAAATAGAATAAGTGCCAGGGCCTCAGTACCAACTGGGACTGATAATTGAGATTTTATCCAAAGTTATTTCCCCAGGAAAACTATTCTATTTCCAAGGTAGAAGAAAATCAGAAAACTCTAAACAAATTCAGGTTTATTTTTGGGTGGCACAATAAACAGAAAACACTAAACTACTGACACTTCAGAGAAACTAACAGCCGGGCAAAGATTCATATTTTAAAACCAATCCCTTCCCAAGTGTGTTTTTAAGTACTCAGAGCTTCCATAATGAATGCAGTACACTCAAAAGGACTCTCCTGAAAGTATTAAAACAAACACCAATAAGTTTATTTCCTTTTCTTGACTCTGCATCTGCAGTGAGAGACCTCTGTCCCTGGACTAATAACCTCTCTTAGAAGATTTTAATCCTCAAACAAAATGTAGGTGAGAGCATCCTGCCATGATTCAAAGCCACTTTAGTGTCCAAAGAAGTAGTGCGCAATGCCCACAGTTCTCACAAATTTGTGCTTTTGTTTTTGTTTTTTCCAGACTGTTGATTTCCTTGTCATTTTACCTTGAGTTCACGTATACTTTTCAAGTCACTCTCCTGAGCCAGCTTGTCAGCAAACATCAGCCAAGCTGACCTGGAGCTGCCCTTAGTGAAAGAAAGACGCTGGTGGCTGATGCCAAGCCTGACAGCTTCTTCAGCATTTCTTTCCAACAGATTCTCAGAACATGGAGCCCATCCCCTGGAGAAGGAATTTTCTTAATCACTGAGGTGGGTTCCATGAGGTGCTTTGTAAGAGAGGGAGGATCTCCGGTCTCCAGAATCATGGATTCCAGTGCAGCACTGCCACTGGCTCCTCATGTGACCTTGGACAAGTCACTTCCCCTTTCTGTGTTTGAGTCCTCATTTGGTAAAATGAAGGCACAGGGTTAAATAATGTAATAAGTATTCCTACTTGTTATTATCAATACCTGAAACTGACAATTTTTAACCTTCTACTTCCCATCTGGAAAAGCTTATAAGGGCCAGGAGATCCCTCAGGGAGTTTCAAGTCAGTCAAGTCTCTCAGGCACACAGGAACCTTCACCACAGCCCCATTCCCAGTCACTGTCTAAACCAGAGCCAGTCTCCTTTCCCTGTGCTCTCAGCCATTTTGAACCTGCTTGGGATCTGCTCTGCTCTTTCCAGAAGCCTCACTGTAGGGTAAGGTAAAAAGCATCAGGTTTTTCTGCCCTCTCACCATTAGGATAGAGGAAGGAACCCTGCCGTCCTGAATGCATGCCGATGGTGGGCGACTGGAATAGGGTGTGGGCATATGTAGATGGGATTCACCTGGTCTAAGACTGGGTTTTTAGGGGCAGCGTTGCAGGGGAGCACCAGCAGAAGCCGAGAGAGAAGCAGAGAAGCCGAGAGAAGCAGAGAGAACGCCAGAGAGCCCAAATAGAGTGAGGATTTGCTGGGGGCTGGGAGAACTGCCAGCCTCCGGGTCCCCCAGTACCCCTGCCTACTGTGTATCTGGCAAATCTAAATAAAAGACCTGCAAAAGCCACTGAGGACTGACTCCTCCTTTACCCGGTCTGCTGGATCAGAAAACCTGCACCGTGTCCTTCCTGTCCTGCCCCTACACTCGCTCTGTAACAAACCTTTTCATACATTGTTGAATGTAGTATAATCAGCCTCGACATTGTAACAGTGTAATCTCCATAGAAAGGGAGTTTCCATGAGCTGAGTGACATGGGGTAGTGTAGGGGCAGCAAGGCCACAGAGCAGGATATCTAGGATCCGAGCAGATGGGGCCGGTAAAGGAGAGTTCTTGAGCCCTCCGTGGCTTTCTCAGGCTTTTACATGTAGCACAGAAACAAGGTACACAGCAGGCAAGGGGTGAGGGGGGCAGGAGGCCAGAAGGCCTCCTATTCCTCTGGGCTTCTCTGGTGGTCTTTCTCCCCTTCTCTCTTCTGCCTCTCTCCTGCCTCTGCTTCTCTTGGTGAACATCTCAATACTGCAGTCATGTCCCACAGAAGTTAACAACACAACTATAACAAACGAATAACAAACTATAACAAACGAAGGTAACCCATCAGGCTGGGCAATCCTAATGCTGGAGGGAAGCCTGAAAACCATTTACCCTACAGGTAGCTAGAAAGAACTGGAGAGAAAAAGACTTGGAGAAGCCACGTGGAGCAGAGAGACAGGTGAAGAAGACTTGCTTACTTCTCAATCTTGGACTTGCACCAGGGACATGGGGAACATGTTAGGAGATACTTGAAACAGACATGGGTGAGAGACCAGTGTGGAGGCTGACAATGGCAGCCTTCATTTTGACTTGTAATTTGATTTTGGTCCTTACCTTCCAGATGTGCCTGGCTCCTTCTGCCCCTTTCCTGTGGGGCCCTACCAGAAGGTGCCTTAGACTTGTGGCAGGCTTTCAGGCCTCCGTGGCCCTGATTTGGGCCAAGCCTGTTTGGCAGGGCATTTGTCTACAAGGCGAGGGGTAACTTTGGGTGCTTATTAGGAAACTATACTCTTTCTCCTCTCTCTATTACACACAAGTTCTTTTCTTGTGCCTCCCTGCTGGCACAAAGGTTAAGTCTCAGCGCTATTACTGCTACAGCCTGAGTTCAATCCCAGCCAGGGACCTAACCCACATGACACAGCAGACCTCTCCTGTCTCCTCTGCTGTGCCCCTTGGCAGTGTATTTCAGTAAGTCCACCTGTTCTGCTCCCCACTGTTAATGGTGAATCGTTTTAACACAAACACTCCAGTCCTTTTATGCGTAAGTGTAGGATAAATGGTTTTCAGGCTTTTCTGCTCTCCTACCATTAGGATTGCCCTGCCTGATGGGGCACCTGCAGTTGTTATATTGTTGTGTTATTTACTTCTATGGGCCATGGGACGAGTATTGATAGAGTCACGCAGTGAAGCAGAAGCAGGAGGAGAAGCAGGAGAGAGAAGGGGAGAAAAGAAGGCCACAGAGGCCCAGAGTGAAGACTTGCCTGGAGCTTGGGGACCTACTGACCTCCTGGCCCCCTGGCACTCCTGCCTGCCATGTACCTGGTTGCTGTGATGCATGTAAAGCTCAATAAAAGCCTGAGAAAGCCACCGAGGGCTCCAGGACTCTTCTTTACCCGTCTGCCAGATCATAGATAACCTGCTCAGTGCCCATCCTGCCACTACAATAAATAAATAAATCTTTTGAAAAAATAAATAAGTTCTTTTCTATTGAGCACACTAAGAGTATTTTTCTGTTACACGCTATGAGTATGTGTTGTCTTTATGCGACAGATGGCAGAACCCATTTTGTCCTGTCTGCTAACAAAATCAAAACCAAATTTTAGTTGTGGGCCATCCAGTTTCTGCATGGTAACAACAGGAACAGCCATTCTCTAAGATCTTTCTTTGATCTAAGGCAGCAGTGTCCAGAAGAAGTGTAGCAGACCTGCAAGTGGAAATTAAAATTTCTAGTAGATACTTAAAAAAGTAAAAAAAAGAATAAGAAATGAAATCAATTTTAATATTATAGTTTATTTAACCCAGTATATCCAAAATATTATTTCAACATGTAATCATCTTTTTACATTTTTTTCCATGCTGAGTTTTCAGAATCTGACAAGTATTTTGCACCACAATTTGAATGAACCACATTTCAAGTGCTCAAAACCCATATATGGCCTGTTTTGGACAGTTACTTCTAAGAGATCCCAATAAAAGTTCTATATTACTGAAACTACTGTTGTTTATTAAAAAAATTACCATATTCACCCAAACTGCAATGTCATCAGTTATAAGATGCATTCTTATTTCATATACCATAAAAAAGTCAACTGCAATATAAATGCCAAAAATTGTGCAATGAATTCAAAATCCATATATGAAGTTGTAAATAAAAGTATGTGCCTTAGACATGATTTAAAAAGAAAAGATATAAATATATAATAGCTTCCCTTCAAAGACCTGACCCAGGGAAAGCTATGAAGTGAGAAAGTCCATGTATTTGGGACCATCACCCAGATGTGAGCGCTATCTCCTCCTTTAATGCTCTCTGCTTAATTCCTGTCACTCCTTACTTTAATAGCCATTAAGTGATGAGGGAGTGCTCATTGATAAGCACTCATTTTATTATAAAAAATACTTACATGACATTTATATTTTCAAAGAGGACATCAAATGAGGCATCTATTGAGCACGGTTCTCTAGTGCTTCCAGTAGCCCTGGGAGAAAAGAAGTCCTTTCATTTCCATAGGCAGAAAAAAAATGCAGAATCAGAGAGGTTAAGTAACTTGCCCAAGGTCAAACAGTATCTATAGTGGGGAGGAAATGCAGGATGAAGTTGGAGGTACAGGGATGAAAGAATTCACTAGAGACAGAGTGGAGAACAGAAAAGGTGGACTTACTGAAATACCCTGCAAGGGAGCAGGGAATGAGGTGGAGAGGTCTGCACTTAAACAAGGATTTGAGGCTCTCTTTTATACTCTGTTTTAGCAGGCTTTCTAACTTGGGGTGCAAGTTTGAACCAGTTATCTGCTGGGAGGTCTGGTCTAGGGCACTGGCCTTTGACGCAGAAACATGTCGTGGTCCCTGCTTCTACATTCCTGGAGCTGGGCTGGTTTTTCTGATCATAGTGGTCTGTACTACAACCTTGTCCCCAAGACAACCTTATAAATTCCTTTATCTAGTCAAGCCTCCCAAATCTATCTGCTGGGCAAGGAGTGGGGGCTTAGTTTTTAACCATATTAAATGGTACCTCAACAGTATCTAAATGTAAAGTTCAGCTTTCAGACCTAATCGTTCTGATTTAAGAGCCCAGAAGGAGGTGAAAAAGATCAGATGACAGGGAAGGCCCTCAAAAGCAGCTATTTATCCACTGCCCTTCCTAGCAAGACCACCTGACCCTTCACAATGGCCTAAGGTTTGAACTGTCAGTGATCTTCATCAGAAACACCTTCCAATGCCAGTTCTTGCAGAGGTATGTAGCCACCTATGGTGATTTAGCAGTTTTTCTTTGCAAGAAGCCCATGAAACCAACAATCCCCTAAAAAAAAAGGTGTCATCCTGGGCTCCAGGACATGCCTCAGTGAACAAATGCAAGTAAGTGCAGAGGGGGGTAACGGAGGGAGGAGGGCTGCATCTGTTATTTTGGGAAATGAGACCACAGGGCAGTGGTCATGACCCACCACTCAGGATGCGATGGCCACACAGCTGCAGTTCTCAGGAGCCCATTAACAAGGACACAGCTGATATGACTAGTTTTTCTTCCCCATCAACTTGACAACAGCCTGAAGACCTCAGTCAGGTCTGAAGAACTGCCCAGCAAGCCAGTCAGATTGAATTCCAACCTCCTCTGAGTGCTGAAACATGAGAAAGAGGTGTGCTGTGGGGAGCGTGTCCAGGCAACACACAGCAGAAGCCAAGCTCCAACACACCCAGGCAAGGCCCCTCAACTAAGTTTCTCCTCTGCGGGTATGAGTGGGTATCCAAACAACTCATAAGCAGTAGTTATCATTTACAAACTGAGTGTTAGGGAGAAAGGAAACAAAAAAGGAGTAGCTGGACACCTTCATAGAGAAATAAGACAATGCAAACAGTGGTCCAGGCTCTGTCCTTAATGAGGATTAGAAGTGGGTCCACTTAGAAACAAATTTTCTCTGCCACTTAAAGCTGAGAGTCAGTACATTTCATGCAATAATCTCTTTTATTTTACAAATGCCTAGCTCACCGCGACCCTGCAAAAATCCATGCTGAGTGGTTTTTGTTATTATTCTCCTATTTTTAGGTATTTAGACTTGTGCTGCTACAAAGCCTAAACAAGCCCTATCACAAGCCCGGCCTGCACATTTTTCATGGGTGCCCTCAGTGCATAGACTGCGAGAACCCAGTCTCCCATATACCCACTTGGCCCAGGTAGGCGACCTGAGACTGACAGTAGGAATGTCTAGAAGTAAGCCTGGCTACATGCCAGCACTTGGCCAACTTAGCCAATTCTGTCTGACACAATTCAATAACCCTGGCTGCACAAGAGTCAAAGCAGAGCCAGTGGGGCGCCATTCTCTGGAATCCCCGCTACAACAACCCAAAACTCTCCTAGTTCACTTGCAGTGGGGCAAATCTGAAGAAGGAGCCGATTTCAAGAATCTAAATTCAGACAAAGGCATCACAGAGCAGGCCTCAACTACTTAATCTCACAGGATACAGATGGGGGAATGACTGTCCATTTTTCTACATCTTAGACTACGGTCAAAGTTCACTCATGCTTAATCCCAATCCTCCTTTTTTTTATTAAATTTATTTATTTTCTTGCATCATTGTTCATTTTTGGACAGCATTTGATTTCTCCCCTCAGGTGCAGGCCCTGCCGTTCTCCCACAGCCTCGTCACCTGTGAACCGTCCGCATATCCCCTTGGGCTCTCCTCCCCCTGTTTTGAACCCCCTCCTTCCTCCTCCCCTGATGTATGCCTCAGATCTGCGGTCAGCTTGCAAGTTTTGTCTTTTTCCTGACACTTTGTCAGTTCATCCCAATTCTTATTGTTGGCTTGAATACTATTAATGCTAACAATAGTATTACTGATTGCAGACAATGTGCCAGGTAGTTCTCACTATTCTGACTACCTCATTTCATCTTCATAGCACTTGCCACCCTCTGGTTCACTCACTCCTCTATTGGTTGTCTCCCTCACACAAATCTAGGCACCTTCAGGGTTGGAAGCTCCTCTGTGTCACTCAAAGCTATTTCCCCAGTGCTGAGAACTGTGCTTGGCACGCAGAGTGCACTTGATGAGTACTAATAAAGTAAAAGATCTTATCTTCACAAAAATTCAATGATGAGGGGCCTCCCTGTTGGCGCAGGGGTTAAGTCTCAGCACTATCAAGCTATTGGCAGCCACTGCAATATGAGTTCGATTCCCCGCCCGGGAGCTGACCCACATGGTGCAGCAGACCTCTCCTGCCTTGCCCACTGCTCTCCTCAGCAGTGCATTCCAGTAGATTCGCCTGTTCTGTTCCCCAATTTGTCTCTAGTGAATCCTCTCACCCTCACACCTCTGGTCTACACCCTGGTTCTTGTATGCTTAAATAAAAATAAATCTTTTTTTTAAAGATTTATTTATTTATACAAGCACTGGGGTACAGGCCACAGGCACTGGAGGGTGAGAGGATCTACCAGAGACAGAGCAGGGAACAGAACAGGCAGAAGGACCAAAATACACTGCTGAGGGGAGCAGCGGGTGAGACAGGAGAGGTCCGTCGTGCCATGTAGAAACCTCCCCGGCCTGGCGGGAATCAAACCGGCACCACGGAGGCTGTGGGCAGCTTCACAGCACTGTGCTCAACCCACAGCGCCACCAGGGTGGCCCTAAAAATAAATCTTTTTTAAAAAATTCAATGATGAAGAACTTTTCATCTTCACTTTGCAGATGAAGAAACTGGGACAAAGCAAGTCAAAGGTTCACAGCTAGTTAGTGGCAGAATTAAGACTGGATTCCAGATCTTTAGGACCAAAACCAAAGCTCTGAAGCATCGTGACTCTTTAGGAAGCTTTGACTGGGGCGCTCAATGGCCTGACCCCAACAAGCCTAAAAGTGAGGACGTCCTCCAGGTGACAGGTGGTGCGCTGGGCAGGGATGGGCATCATCAGTGTTGCACATATCAAGAACCAGGTTTCTCCATTTTTCTCTTTAACCTGTCGCCTTCAGCATGTGGCTTGTCCTCCATAGCGCTTGTCCCCATTGTCCTTGGATGGCTGCACCAAACGCAGCACTGAGGACCGCCCTGTCTTATAAATCGCTTTACCGAAAAAGGAAAATTTTCTGAAAGTGGCCTCAGAAAACTTCTCCACTCATCTTGTTTACCAAATTTTCATCTCTGACCACGCCCAATCTGAACTTGTAATAAAAGAAATGCAATGACCATAATTGATTTAGACAAAAAAAATATTCTCACCCAGAGGTGAAAAAGGGGTCACCGCCGCTCCGGCAGGACCCAAGCATCCACAGGAAGATGAACAATTGGGGTCCTGCTTGTGTTCTGGTTATTGTTGTTGATTATGAAATTTCCTTAAACTTAGTGGCAGAAAACAACAATGATTTAATTATCCTTACCAATAATCTGGAAAGGGCACAGAAGAGATGACTAAGATGTGTTTCACAATGCAGGGGTTTCCAATGGGAAAAGTAGATGTTCGGAGGTGAGTGTAACTATCTGAAGTTACACGGTTTTCGCTCACATGTCTGGTGTCTGGGTGGGAATGACGCGAAGGTAGCACTCAGCTGGGATGGTTAGTCAAATCACCTACACTGAGCCTCAGTTGTGGCTTGGGTTTCCGTATGCATTAGAGTCAGACACTCACTTGTCTTCCCTGGGCCCCCAATGTGAGTTGAGTGCTCTAGTGAACAAGGGAAAAGCTGTATCAGCTCTTATGAATTATCCTAGGAAAGCCGATAGCATCATTTCCACAATACTCTGTTGGTTGACTCAGCCATAAACCTACCAAGACTCAAAGGGAGATTACAAAGACCTAACTCTCAATGGAAAGAGTATCCAAAAAAAAGTTCCAATTTTTTTAACCCCCATTGCTAGCCCCAAAAAAAGAGGGGACAAGCAGTATCTGCCTTCAAATTGGAGATGAATTTTATTTTCAGAAAACAGAAATAATCACACTTTTAGAAACCTATCATCTTGCAAACTTCTCCTATAGCAGATCCTGTGCTCAGTAGTAAGGCTGTAAGAAAGGCCACCTACCCATTGATTTCATCTATAATTTAGCGATCAGTAAGCTCGCTCCTTTTCAAAATATATTAAGAACACAGTCTCTGCTCCCTAGGAGTTGTAAGTTAATGAGAAAAAATGAGCTGCAGTACAACTCCTTTTCTTTACTCTTTTCCATTGGTTGGAAGTTCTTTCTGTATGCTTTCTAGCTAGTCCTGCTACTCATGTGGAATGAACTTTTGTGCTCTGTTGGCGCTAGCTTAGCCATCTGTAAAATGGACTAACCATCATCCCTAGAGGAACAGGTCCTTGTGATTCTTTTTCTCGATTCACAATAGACTTTAAGGTCCCTGAGACTATGCTGTTTAAATGCAAAATATTGTGACTATGATTTCATTATTTGAAAAACTAAACAGCATGAGGATTCTGCTGTTGCCATGTTGCTAGGTTACAGATAGCTCCCTCCCCACCTGCACTGTTCAGACTTGAGCTGTTCAGACTTGCAGCAACTTTGCACCAGGCAGCCTTTCTCTAGCTGAGGCAAAGGTAGGCAGAGAGGGGTGGTTGATCTAGAGTCAAAATTGCTATGCACATCACTGGGAAGGACAGGTCTTTAGCTACCAACTCTATGGCCATGTATACCTGTTCTTTGAAACCAATAACTCAGTCTGTAGCATCAGTACTAGAGATGGCTCAATATTCCAATTCATGGCCTTAACGATGACAAAGTTCAGATCGTTTCTCTCGGGACTAAGTCCACATATACTTCATTCTCCAGAGAGTAAGAAAGAAGATAATCAAATGTGGCAAGCAGGCAATAATACCCGAGATAATTTTTATATACTCAAGTCATGCCTTTGCCCTTCAAACACATTTGCATTTTTTTTCAAGGAAGGAAAGGGGAAAATTCTAATGCTAATACTGTGCCACTAAAAAGACTCTTTCCAGGATTGAATAATCTCCTGTTGGCAGTTCCAAGGTGGATGTCATTGTAAATGTCTAAAGGAAGGTAAGTTCTCCCAGATATGATATTTAGGTATAGTGACAAGCAATTATACAACACAAATAATAGAAGATCTTGCCAGCATACCTCCAGGTGAGTACTATTTATTGAATATACTCTAGTGCTAAAGAAAGCTTACAAGCAACTTTTCCTAGTGAACCTGTGTCTACTTAATAATAATTTAAACCTGGCAGCAGCAGCCCAACTCTCAAAAACTCATGGATATTTTTTTTACTAGCCATGTAACATGAAGAATAATTTTAGAAAAAAATTCTGAAATTATCTCATCAATAGGGATGTGATATTCAGTATTCATCTGAAATCCTCTACCCATCTGTTTCCAGCTAGAGCAACATGGGAGGAAAAACCAATAAAGTTGTTACAAATGAACCAGGAAAGAAAGGAAGGACAGAGAAAGGAAATGAGAAAGTAAAAAAGGAGGCAGATGGAAATCAAGTTGTTGGAGAATTCTGCCTGGATAAGACAGGGGAGTGGAGAACAAAGATCTTTCTCAGAAAATCACAAACTTCACTCATTTGTCACCAAGGACATGCTGAGCACCATTTCCAGGCAGATCTGTTCCAGGTACCGGGAGCAGCAGGGAGCCCTAACTGACCTGTGCAGCCCAGCCTGAGAAACCAGTAAGTCTACAATTAATGCACATTTACAGACAGAGGTGGGCGAGTGAATGAAACCTGCAGGATGTCACGAGAGTTAATAACTGAGAGGTCATGAAAGGCCAACCCAAGTTGGAGACATTAGCTCTTGAGATACACTGGGACCCTGTGGAGGGTGCTAGAAAAAAGCCTGCCTAAAGCAGGTGCGCACGCCCAGCATTGGAACCTGACCCCAAAGTCAACCCCAGAAGAAAAAATGCCTCTCTTCCACTGCTCCATGGTGTCTGGCCTGAGAAACCCCTGCTGTGCTGGCCCTCTTCCTCTTTCCCAGGATCTCCTGTTTGCAGGATGGTTGGTTCACTCCATCTCTTTCTACCATCTGAAATAAGGTCAAAGAAATTGTCTGTTTGCTTTTATAATTTGGCCTATTATCCTTGCCTTCAATCCGTGTCTCTTTTCATAGCATTTTCATCCACTTTATCCACATGAGACCTTCCCTTGGTGTGTAATTAAATGTTTCCCCAGAAACCGGCTGTAAAGGAAGCTTTGCATTAAGCTCACTTCCACAATAAAATGAGAAAGAATCTCACTGTGTACAAGCATAGTGAGTGTATTTATGCCATCTTTTAAAAAAGGAGAAGAGGAAGGAGTTCTGGAGTGGGAGAAAGCCATAAAATTCTCTTGATGTTCAAAGTGTCCCTAAGAGGACTCACCTCACAGAAACTGCTAACAGCACTACATGGATTTAGTTACAAATTTAGTTTCAATTATATAAACTTTGTGGGGAAGAGCTAAGACTGCCTCACTGTCCCTTGAATCATTTTTCGTAGCACAGCACGGCTACAACTCCCAGATGAGAGTCACCTGGACAGAGACAGAAGGCAACATCCACAAGAACTGGTTCCATTTATTCAAAGTCACATCTGCATCCTGCAATAAATCTTCTATATGCAAATTGCTTCAAGTGACTCTCCAGAAATGGACTAATTTCTTAGGCTGTATCTTACTGCCAAAAGAAATTGAAAACATTTTTATCATTTATGTCCATACTAAATTCCTTCAGTGTGTGCTGTTTTTACCCACTGATGTATTTATTAATCTCCTATCTAATACTTGCTTTTGTATCAACATCATTTTTTGTGACAATAAAAAAAAAAACTCTCATAATATTCATCCAAATGAGAGCTAGTAATGGCCACCATCAAATAAGTTGGAGCTTCCATTGTTCTTGATACTTGAATTGTTTCAAAAGCAGTAGGAAAAGTTGCGCAGATTAAACTATTTATGATGCAGAAATTAAGTCCCATTTTTTTTCTAGGGATGAAAGGTTCAGGGTGGACCTGAAGCTCAGCTCTGAATTATTCTGTCCTGGCCATAAAGCCTTGGCCACTTTGTTGCAAAAGAATTTCCAACTAAGCTTTATAATCCAATTAAAGAGATCAAGCAAAGCCACTGTCCTTCATGTTTTCTTTTTAATTGTGAGATGAAGATGATTGTGTTTTTGTTTTATGGGTTCTGAGGGGGTATTAAATGCTCGGTCATGCTCTTAGAAGCCTCATTTTCCTCCTAATCCTGTTGCTCTTAAGAAGAGTTTGGCAGGGACATTCAAAGCTGCTGTTTCTTTTATTTTGCTTCCCTGGAGCTTTACAAAATGGTGAGTGCCCACAACTCCATGCTCTAACACAAGGCCCACCTCCTCCCATTGAGCGCTCACATCTCACCCCAGCTTTGGAACCACAACAATGGTGTTGTGGAGTGGTTTTAAATGTGTTTTAATCACAGCACTAAAAGCTAGGAAATGCAAGAAATGGAACTAATTCAATAGTATACGCAGTTCTTCTGTTTCTTAGCGACGGGTTCTAAGGGGTGGTGGGTGGATATGTTCAAAGTTCTGAGAATGCCTGTGACAATTGTGCATTGAGCTATAGTAACATTGCCCCTACTTTGCTCCGTTGGGGGACCACTTGCTAGACAAATTATGCATCATGGTTTGAAGAATCACACGTTGCTGTTTCTACAAGCTTTGCATATTGTAAAGTGAAAACACTGAAGCCCAAAGATGTTCATCACCCAAGTTCATACAGCTAATTGGTGGCAGATCTGGGCCAAGAAACCAGGTTTTCTGATTCTGGGCCAGGATTGCTTGAGTCAAACTACATTTCTACATGATCGTCTGTGTTTATTAAAGATACTGTATTACAGATATTTTACTGTTTATACAAAAACAGATTTGTGTGTTAATAAATGAGAAGATCTTGTTTGGAGGAGAGTATGTATAGTATGAGTTCTCTTCAAATTAATTTTAGACTTAATAGAGGATAGGAAAGAGTGTGACTAAATTATTCTGAAGTTCATATGAGAGAAAAGGCAAGGATTGCTTTGAAATTTTTGGAAAAGATAAGTCACTGGAATTTTAACTGTCATTTATAAGAATGCACTATAAACATACAAAAATTAGAACAGTGTAATAATGCTTCAGTAAGCAGACACTATGATAGGAAAGAATTCATATCCTTGAAGCAGAACCTCGTACATATAAGAATTAAGTATATTTTTAAATAATATTTCAATTTGGTAGGAAAATAAAATATTATTCAGTGAATGGTGTTGGTACAATAGGCCATTTGTTTAGCAAAACATGAAAGTTAAATCTCCATTTCACATTTGCACAAAAGTAAATTTCAGATGGCTTTAAGATTTAAATTTCAAAAGTACAAACAATTGAGGTCTAAGAAGGCAAACTATAAGCAGCCTAGAATCATCTCTCTTCACAGGCCCAGTGGACCAACATCAGCATGGGATCCATGTACTTGGAGGAGAACTGAGTACTTGATTATTAGCTTCCACAAGGTGGTGAGATAGAAACCACTGGAGAGGGTAGATAGGCCTGATATATATGATCCCACCAGGAACATTTCGGAATACTGGGAAAGATAATTACCCCTCCCTTGCCTGGACCTTCTGGGCTACTCTCCACTCCTAGGCCACTGCAGATGGGTAAGAGCCTCATATTGTAAGGAACACTGACTGCTCTGTGGACACGGGGCTGACACACCTGGGATTGCTGGAGGCTATCTTGACAGTCCAAAGAAATACCAGTCCCTCACCATTCTGGGCTTGGTAGGCATCTGGACAGCATTAGTACTACTCAGACAGCAACTCTCCATGGCCCCTTCTACAACTTAGGCCCAAAGTCCACTGTACACATTGTGCCTAACTTTTATGTGCCTAAGGTACAAAGTGGAATACCAGCAATACCTGTAGAGAATTAGCCAGGTCAGCTGCAATTTGGGGTTTCTGGGAAAGCACAACTGATGGAGTCTGCCTTGACTTGCCTTGATCAGAGGGTCATTGAAAGTAATTCCAGAACCAGGGGAGGTTTATGTCCTTGGCAATCTACTGGACTAGTCTCCACACAAGCCATATCCCTCATTAACACCCTGGAGGCTGGGTTCTTGGACTACCATCCCAAGCTGGCTCTTGAGCAACAATCATCTTGACTGGTGATGAGAATTCAACCAATACAACAAAACAAAACATGATATCAAGATCAACACTTTATACCAATACCCTGTGACCTGCAATTCTAACACAATATGGTCACAGCAAACCTGGGAAGGAAAGAATTCTAGCTTAATCCATAGACATAACTGCAGAGCATTAAACAGAATGAAGTAGTAGAAGAATTCACCCCAAATGATGGATCCAGATAAAGCCTTAGGAAAAACCCCTAACATAACATAATTGACCAAATTACCAGAAGACTTGAGAGCAATAGTCTTAATGATGCTTACTAAAATTAGGAAGACAAAGAAAGAACAAAATAAAAAAAAAACACAACAAGAACAAAGAAAATATGGAATAGAAGTTGCAGAGATTAAGAATGCAATAGTTGACTTTGAAAATACAATCAATTACATGGTAACCTCAGAAAAAAAATATCCAGAAGAAATAAAGAAGATAAAAATGGAATCCAAACGCTATACAAAAGGTAGCTTTAAAAATACAAAGGAAGTGAACAGGAGAAGAACAAATGAACAGAAAGAAATTGCAGAAAACAGGGCACAATGGCAAAAATTCTAACTTATCAATAATTTCCCTAAATACCAAGAGCCTGAGCTTATCAATCAAAAGGCAGAGAATGCCTCATTAAATCAGAAACCAAAACCCACCTTTTTGCTCTTTCCAAGAGACCCATCTGAGTTTCAAAGTGAAAGATAAGCTTAAAGTAAAAGATTGGAAAACTATCTTAAAAGCAAATGAAACAGGGGCCTCCCCGGTGGCGCAGCGGTTGAGCGCTGGGTTGCGAAGCTGCCCGCGCAGCCTCTGCAGTGCTGGTTCAATCCCCGGCTGCTCCCCGGCCACCAGAGGAGGGTCCCACATGGCGCGCAGACCTCTCCTGCCGCCCGCTGCTCCCCTCAGCAGTGTACTTTGGTCCTTCTGCCCGCTCTGCTCCCCGCTCTGGCTCTGGTGAATTCTCTCACCCTCCCGCGCTTCTGACTGTACCCAGTGCATGTATAAATAAATAAATAAATCTTTAAAAAAAAAAAAAAAGCAAATGAAACACACACAAAAAAAATACAGGGACAACCATGCTTAGATCATATAAAATAAGCTTCCAGCTAAAAAGGTAACAAAAAACAGAGATGAACACTATATAATGATTAAAGGATTAATACTCCAGGAAGACATAATTAACATTCATCAATATATATGTACCCAATGAAGAAGCATTAAAATATATAAAGCAACTATCAACAAACCTAAAAACAGATATCGACATCAACATAATAGTACTGGACATTAACAACCAATTTACATCAATAGCCAGACAGTCAACAGAAAACAATAGCCTTAAATAAGAAATTAGACCACATGGATTTAAGAGATACTTAGAGGGTACTCCACCCCAAGAATGTTGAAGATGTACTCTTCTCAAGTGCATATTGAATATTCTCAAAGGTAGACCACATGATGGGTGACAAAACAAGGGTCAATATATTCAAGAAGATTGAATCATGTCAGGTATCATCTCTGATCACAGTGGTATCAAACTAGAATCAACCACAAAAAGAAACTGGAAAAAATCTCAAATAAATACGTGTAGACTAAACAACCTGTTTGAATTACTACTGGGTCAATAAGGAAATCAAAGGAGAAATTTAAAACTATCTGGAGACAAACAAAAATGAAAATACACCATTAGAACCTATAGGATACAGCAAAATCGATACCGAGAGGAAAATTTTTGGCAATATAGACCAGCCTATATTAAGAAACAAGAATGATCTCAAACAAACAAACAAAAAATATAACATTACACTTTAAGGAACTTAAAAAAGAGAGAACAAATGAAAGCACAAGAAGGAAGGAAATAATAAAAATTAGATCAGAAATTAAAAAGAAGTACAAAAGATCAACAAAGCCAAGAACTAATCTTTGAAAATATTAAAAAAATAGTCAAACTTCCTTCTAGGCTCACAAAGAAATAAAAAAGAGAAAAAAACTCCAATAAATAGAATCAAAAGTGAAAAGAAATGACAATAGACATCATAGAAATAATGAGGATCATAAGAGAATGTTATGAATATCTTTATGCCAAAAAATGGAAAATCTTGAAAAAATGGACAAATTCTTAGAATCATACACCTTCAAAGACTGAGTCAGAAAAAAATAGAAAATTTGAACAGAAAAGTTACAAATAATGAAATTGGAACTAATCAAATATCTCCCCCAGCTCAATATGCTCAGGACCAGATGGTTTCACTAGTAACTTCCAAAAAACCTTGCCTAATAACTACCTTCTCAATCTCTTCCAAAAACCTGAAGAAGAGGGAATGCTTTTGAATACATTTTATGAGGCCAACGTCACCCTGATACCAACAGCAGACAAGAATGTCACCAAAAAATGAAAAATTATAGACCAATATCCCTGATGAACATAGATGCAAAAATCCTCAGCAAAATATTAGCAAACCAAATTTAACAATACATTAAAAGGATCAAACATCATGACCAAGTGAGACTTATCCCAGGGATGCAGGGATGGTTCAGCATCCCCAAATTAGTTAATGTAAGCCATCACATGAGCAAAGGAAAGATAAAAATCATATAACAAAGATAAAACCATAAAAGATAAAAATCATATCAATAGATGCAGAGAAAGCATATGACAAGATCCAACTATGATTTATGACTTAAAAAACAGTTCAATAAAATGAAGAGAGAAGGAACATAAAACAACATAATAAAGACCATATACAACAAACCAGCTAACAACATACTCAATTGTGAAAAACTAAAAGTTTTTCCACTAAGATCAGGTACAAGACAAGTATGTCAATTTTACCACTACTATTCAACTTAGTGTAAAAGACCTAGCTAGAGCAATTAGGCAAGAGAGTGGAATAAGGATTCTAAATTGGAAAAGAATAAATAAAACCATAACTATTTGCAGATAGCATAATATATATATACATATATATACACATTCATGTATTTTTTAAACAACTCTAGTAAAAATCTATTAAAACAATAAATCACTGTTGTGAAGAAGCAGCCTACAAAATCAATATCCATTCCCATATGAAAAAACAAACTAGAAAAGAAAGAAATCCAGAAACAATCCAGTTTATTATTGGATCAAACAGAAGTACCTAAGAATTAACTTAACAAAGTAGGTAAAAGATCTACACAATTAAAAATATAAGACAATGTTTAAAAATAAATAAAAGAAGAACCAAGGAAATAGATATTCCATGCTCATGAATGGGAAGAGTTAATATTATTGAATTGAGTGTCTTACTCCAATTGAATCTCCAGCATAGAGATTCAATACAATCCCTTTCAAAATTCTAATAGTTTTCCTCAAAGAATTAGGGCAAACAGTACTGAAATTTGTATTGAACCATAAGAGATCCCAAAAAACCAAATCAATTCTGATGAAAAAGAATAATTGAGGTATTTATTACACCTCTAGATTTCAAATTATACTACAAAGCAACAACAATCAAAACAGTATGATAGGGCCTCCCCGGTGGCGCAGCGGTTGAGCGCTGGGTTGCGAAGCTGCCCGCGGCCTCTGCTGCGCTGGTTCAATCCCCGGCTGCTCCCCGGCCACCAGAGGAGGGTCCCACATGGCGCGCAGACCTCTCCTGCCGCCCGCTGCTCCCCTCAGCAGTGTACTTCGGTCCTTCTGCCTGCTCTGCTCCCCGCTCTGGCTCTGGTGAATTCTCTCACCCTCCGGTACTTCTGACTGTGCCCAGTGCATGTATAAACAAAACAAACAAACAAACAAATAAATAAATAAAAACATGCCTCTATTAAAAAAAAAAATTTAAAAAAAAAAAAAAAACAGTATGATAATGGAATAAAAAAGCAGACACACAAATCATGGAATAGGATTGAGAGTCCAGAAATAAAATCACATATACACACAGTAAATTTGCAACAAAGCAACCAAGAATATACAATGGAGAAAGGAAAGTCTCTTTTAAAAATGGTGTTGGGGACACTGGACAGCCACATGCAAAAGAATGAAACTAGATCATTATCTCACAGCATACCCAAAATTAAGCTATGAGGCAAACTAAGTGCCAAATGAAAGATGAGTAGATAAAGAAGATACAGTATATATATACACAATGGAATACTATTGGGTTTAAAAAAAAAGAAGATAAAATCTTGCCATTTGCAACTACATGGATAGACTCGGAGGAGTTATGCTAAGTGAAATCAGTCAGAAGGAGAAAGACAAATATAACTACAGAATGATTTCACTCCTATTTGGAATATTAAAAAAAAAAAAAAAAAAGGAACAGAACATGAAAACAAAACAAACCCTTGAAACCTGATTACAGAACTGAGGCTACCAAAAGAGAGGGTGGAAGGCGGGGAGAAAAAAGCAGAGACCCAAGAACTGTGGGGAAGGGCTTTGGATGTGAGTGTAGTATGATAACATACAATTGTAGAAATGTGAACATATAACCCTAAAACATATACAGTGTTGTAACCAATGCTAGTTCAAAAACCATAAATTTTGTAATTGCCAAAGTAAATAAACCTATAAGAGAAAAGATTCTTGTAAAAACTTTGAACTACTTTATTTTTAATTTTTAAAAATCCTGCAAACACTAAAAAGAAAATCAGAAACTTAAAAAAGGAATTTTCTGCTTCTATATACACACACATATATAGATATATATGGAAAGAAGAATCGTTAATCCTTTCAAATAAATGAATAAATGAGAGGCACAACTAACAAAAAAATGAACAAAAGATCTAAACAGAAAAAGTTATAAGAGAAAAAATGCAAATGGCATAGATTTATAGACAGATATTTAATCTCACTATGAATTTTAAAAATGAGAAAAACAAAAATATTTCTTGCTATTACACATGATAGAAAATCACTTTTCCCACATCTGCTCCCCACTCTGTCTCCAGTGAATCCTCACTCCCCACACCTCTGGCCTGTACCCCAGTTCTTGTATGCATACATAAATAAATCTTTTTTAAAAAATAGGAAACCTATCCCCAAAAGAACTTTAATGGAAAAAATATATATATTGCCATAACAGTGTAATCAAGAAGTTTACCATGCTTACTAATTGGGTAGAGACAGTACAAAGTGATTAAAATCTCAATGTGAACAATTTTTGCAAACTACAAAAATTGCTCATTCTTCAAAATAGGTGTGTGTTCTTGGTCAGTTACTTAAATTCTCTTTGGCTACTCAGATATTTTTTTCTGTCTTCTTGTTTGAAAATTCAGTATAAAAATTTCTACTTCATCCAGTCATTGTGAATATTAAGTAAAATATTGCAAAATACTTAGTATCTGAGCCACAATAACTTCTCTAAAAAGTTTCTTTTTATGACTTTTGTATCAGCAAGAAAAAGGAAGCAGTTAGAGGTTTGGAAAAGGCAAAACAAAGCTATCAAGAAATGACTTATATCAAGTCAAAGCAAATTCAAATGCAGGATGAATTCAGCAAGTGAAGGACGATGAAGTGGAAAACAATTCATTTGACCTTAGAGATTAGATTTTTCTCCTTCGAGTACTGTTGGTTTGGTGGTTTAAGATTATGTTTTCTACAAGTCTAATCAAACTATTTGTTCTCTAATGAATATTAATCATATTTTCCAGTTGCTATTTAATGCTATTTGATTTTAAGGAACTAACCAATCTTTGAAGCACAGAAGACTTAATTATAGTTTTATATTAGAATATAAATGTAATACACCTTGATCATTTAAAAGTAGTGACTAAAGCTGACAGCCAGGGGAAGCAAAATTCTGGGGTGTACATTTTCTCTTTATACATAATGAGGGTCCAAGAAATAGTGGTTTAAATGTGCTGTTGCGGTTATAAATGTGACCAAAAGAAGGCATTTTAAACAATAATGTAACCTTTTAAGTTGGAAGAAGAGGAAGAATGATGTTAATGTGGTAAATTCTAATTTCCAAAGTCAACTATCTTGGGAATAGGATCCAGATGTGGCCAGAAGGGGGGATCCTGAGTGAGCAGGAGGATGCTTCTAATTTTTGTTCTATGCCTTGATACTATTTAGAAGCTTTCTCATGTGCATGAATTACTTGTATTATTCAGTAAATTAAAAATCACTGATCAGTTAATAAATATTTATGAGTACATGCTCAGTGCCAGGCCTTGTCTACGTTCTGGGAATCAACAACTTCTTGCCCTCAAAAAACTAACATTCCATTGACAGAGATTACTAGTAAACCTGGAAACAATCTGATGAATAAGCAAATTTTAGATAGTGACTGCTATGAAGAAAATGGAGGCATGTGATAATGTTTATAGGTGGGCTTGTTAAATCTGCTCTTTCTTGGGCAAAGAAGGCCTCCAAGAAGAGATAATTTGAACTAAGATGTAAATGATGAGAAAGTGTAAATGCAAATGTTTGGGGAAGTGTTATATTCAAAAGTCTCAGGCTAGAAGTTTGGCATATTCTCAGACTACAAAGTAGGCCAGGTATTTACAATGGAGTTGGTAAATGGAGAAATAATAGGAGTTGTGTTCAGAAAGTTTGGCAGAGCCCAAATTTTATTGGACCTTTTACACCGTGATTAACAATTTGATTTTGTTCAATATATAGTGCAAGCCATTAAAGAGTTTTAAGAGAATGATATGGTCTAATATTCATTTTAATAAGTTGTCTCTTACTTTAATCACTTTGTCCTTTGAATCAGGAAGTCTGATGCTATAAACGGTGTTAACCAATTAGTGACAAAATAAGTTATAACCACTGAAAGTGAAGGCAAAGTGGGCATTGATAGGAGGTGTGTGGAGATGGCACAACTGTCAAATTCAGAACATTAGGAGGCAGAATGGAAGGATGGATGGATGGATGGATGGATGGATGGATGGATGGATGGATGGATGGATGGATGGAGTGGAGAAAAGCAAGCTATCTACTAGAACTGTTAGAATTTTATCATAATTCAATAGATTGTGGGGACATTCACTCACAGGAGAAATTTGAGGAGCAGCAGTTGAGGATAGGACTATCAGACTAAAACCTATTGTCCTGTTTTAGGTATGTTAATTTTGAAACGCTTACTAGTCATTCAAATGCAGATGTGAAGTACAATATACACGGGGGTCAAGAGACAAATCTGTAGCTAGAGATAAAGTTTTGGAGTCTTTCAGAAGACAGGTTTGTGTTTTATTTTTTTTAAACTTTTTCTTTTAAGATTTATTTATTTATTTATACAGCACTGGGTACAGTCAGAAGCGCGGGAGGGTGAGAGAATTCACCAGAGCGGGGAACAGAACAGGCAGACCAACGAAACACACTGCTGAGGGGAGCAGTGGGCAGCAGGAGAGGTCTGCACACCATGTGGGACCCTCGCTGGTGGCCGGGATCGAACCAGTGTGGCAAGGCTGCAGGCAGCTTCACAGACCAGCGCTCAACCGCTGCACCACCAGGGGAGGCCCAAGTTTGCATTTTAGACCAAGGGGTTAGATGTGATCACCAGAAAGAGAGTGCAAAACAGAAAAAGGAATACATCCCTGAGAGCAAGACAAATTAATGTAGAAGAAAGGCAGGATATATGAAGGAAAAATAAGGTGAGAAAGGCTGGAGAATGCCATGCATAAGTGGAAGGGTTTGCCTCGGATGAGATCAGGGATTCTTTTTCACTTCAACAGAATAGAAAACAAGGAGTATAAATACAGATTCTTGGGTGCTGATGGAAATTTAGTTAATTTTCATCTGATTGCATTCATCAATTGTAAGGTGATGGAGGTGTAGAATACTGTTGAGGATGTAAAGAAGGAAGAGCAGCATAAATGGGAGTGGAAAAGTAAACGTCAAGGAAACCATGTTGAGATAGTCTAGGAGTGTTCAGAGATCTACTGAAAATTGTGAAATTATATGAAAGTGACAATAATTTAAAAAGTTCTGTGATTTTGCTCCAGAAACATTCAGCTACTCAGGTACAGGCATGGAGTCCTTTGATAAATGGGTTTGACTGGGTCAGAAATATTGCCAGGCTTGGAAAAGGGTGGAGAGGACAAGGGTGCAAGTGCTTGGAAATGAGAAACATTAGTGTTGTGTCACAATTAAATTGTGTTTCCAAAGACAGCTGCAAATCTCCCTCCACCCCCTCCTTTCCATGTGCACTTTTACAGACTGATCTTGCTACACACCCATCAAAAGGCTAAGTCTTTTTCCCTCCCATTGCATCTGGGATTACCGAATATCCTGTTTTGACTAATAGAATGAAACAGAGTGATTTTTGTTATGCTTCTGATGCAAGTGATGCTGTGTAACTTCTGAAATGGGGCCTTAACTAATCTTCAAATTCTAGCTTTCCTGGACCTCCCTGGTGGTGTAAGGGTTAAGTCTCAGTGCTCTTACCTCCATGGTCTGAGTTTTATCCCTGGCCAGGGACCTAACCTACATATGGTGCAGCAGACCTCACCTGTCTAGCTCACTGCTCCCCTTCATCAGTGTATTTCAGTAAAACTACCTGTTCTGCTCCCCACTCCATTTCTGGTAAATCTTCTCACCCACTCTCCATCCCCACATCTCTGGCCTACACCCCAGTTCTTCTATGTATAAGTAAATAAATATTTTTTTAAAAAATTCTAGCTTTCCTGATTATAGTCACTCTTGAGATGCAGCCCAAGAGAGGCACCAGGAGACCACCCTGAGGGGTGAGGGGAGAGGTGTAGTGTGAGAGAGAGCCTGCCCCAACTATCTTCATAAGCATTCCAGACATGAGTGAAGTGAATGAGGTCATCTTGGATTCTCCAGTCTCAGTCACCATCTGACTGAAATCTCCAGCTAATGTCTCCTGGAGCAGAAGAAGCATCCAGTCAAGCCCTGCTCAAATTTCTCCCCCCTCAGAACTATAAGCAAATAAGATAGTTGTTCTTTTGAACCACTAAGTTTTGGGGTGATTTGTTATACAGCATTAGACAACTGAAGCAAGAAGTACTCTCAGTTTGCTGCCAACAACCATGGGAGAAAATGAGGATTCCAGGGTCTGGGGTAGGAGGGGGTTATTGTAAGTAAAGTAATACAGTGCAGTGGAGTTGGTGTTGAGGCTTCTACAAGCTGAGGAATGGCTTGAAGTTAGAGTACTACCAAAAAGTCTGGACAACAGGAAGTGAAACTGGAGAGTGGGAAAATTGGAAATTTTATTTTATTTTTAAAGATTTTATTTTATTTATGCAAACAAGAACTGGGTTACAGGCCAGAGGTGTGAGGGGTGAGAAGATTCACCAGAGACAGAGTGGGGAGCAGAACAGGCAGACTGACTGAAATACACTGCTGAGGGGAGCAGCAGGGGAGTCAGGGGAGGTCTGCTGTGCCATGTGGGTCACCTCCCTGGTCGGGAATCCAACTTCTGCTGCAATGGCTAAGAATAGTTTCATAGTGTTGTGTCTTAACCCCTTGCACCATCAGAAAGGCCCCTGAAAATTTTATTTTGAGATAATGCTTCTATAACTGAAAAGAAAAAAAGATCGCTGATGTGACTACAGGAGCAGGAGGCCAGGAAAGCAAGGGTGGAGATCATGGAACAGAGAGGCCAGGGTATTGATGGGTGAGCTGCATCGATGTGGAGATTGCCAAGAACATCAATAAGGAAACAGCTTCATCTAAGTTTGTCTCCATGCTCTGGAGTCAAACTCTTTCTAACCTTCTCACTGTGTGTGATGTTAGGCAAAGTTTATTTTTCCCTACCCCTTAGATTACTCATTTATAAAGTAGGATGACAATACTACCTACCTCACTCACAATATTACAGGAATTGAATAAAAGAATAAAAGTGCTTAAAAGAGTTCCAGGAAAAGAGAGGGCACTTGGCAAGTTCTGTCATTGTCATTATGGCTGGCAGTAAAGATAAAGACACAAAGTAGTTGCTGGAGGCAACAAGGACAAAGGTCAATGAATGACAGCAAGAAGGAGAGGTGGCAGGTGGAAACATCTGTGATGTGCTTCAAAGGCACCGAGGTCTTTGAAGTTGGAAGCAAGAGCAACGATTAATTAGAAGCAGCAAAGGGAAGTAGGAAGAAACTCACTCTTTTTCCAGGCTTTAAGGTCCAGGGGGTGTGAAATCAAAATTCTCTCCTCAAGAGGACTGCAGAGGAAGCAGTGTTCTGGGGGGAGCCAGATTCTTGGTCAGAGTGAAAAAGTAAAAGGAACATTCAGGGGCTGCAATGGTAACAGACCAGGAGCTCCAAAGGGCACAGTGCGAATATTTGGAGATAAAGGAGCGGAAGAAAGATTCCAGTTCAGGGTGCACAGAGCAGTGTGAGGATGAAGGAAACATGCAGTGAGGGGTTATCATGTGTAAATCAAGGAGGCAAAAATATTGATGACCCACAGAGGGTTGGTCCCTGAAGTCTCTCAAGACGAAATGTGAGTGGGGGCCTCCCTGGTGGCACAGCGGGTTGAGCGCAGCGCTGTGAAGCTGTCCGCAGCCTCTGCAGCACAGGTTCAATTCTCAGCTGGCCAGGGAGATACCCACATGGTACAGCAGACCTCTCCTGTCTCGCCCGCTGCTCCCCTCACCATGTATTTCATCAGTCTGCCTGTTCTGCTCCCCACTGTCTCTAGTGAATTCTCTCACCCTCCTGCACCTCTGGACTTAACCCCAGTTCTTGTATAAATAAATAAAATCTTTAAAAAAAAAAAGAAGAAGAAAGAAAGAAAGAAAGAAATGTGAATGGGGCAGAGCCAGCTGTCCATTCCTGTGACTCAAGTGATATGTGGGTCTAGAGGGTGGCAAGGGCCCCCTCAGATGTTCTATTGGGCAACTTGCTTCCCTATGCAACTTTAAAAAGGTTCAGCAGTAGGGGTTGAGGGTATTCTTCCTATCTCTCCCTAGCTGGAAGCGTGAAGAATTGGGTGATCCACTCCTGGAAACATAGAGTGATTATTCTCTGCCAGGGCAATGACCGAAGGCCACCTGAGCCTGATGCTGGACATCCCCCATGGCAGAAGAAAGGGCCATTGGATTATAAACATTTCTCACAGTCTTGGGAGATGAGTCCTAGATCAAAACACCAGCAGTTTGCATGTCTGATGAGGGCTTGTTTCTTCATTTGTAGACAACTGTCCTCTCTGCATCTTCACAAGGAAGAATGGCTGACGAAGATCTTGAGCTCTTTTCTAAGAACACTAATCCCATTCATGAGGGCTCTACCCTCGATACCTTCAAAAACTGCCAAACACCATTATATTGGGGAGTGCGTTTCAACATCTGAATTTTGGCACACTAATGTTCAGTCTATGACACAGTGCCTTAGTACTAATTAAGAAAAGACACTCCCTCCTGGCAGATGCCACCTTTCTAGTACATGTTTTGACCAACACACGGTGCCACACAGGAAGACAGTTTCTGCTTCCTCTGAGCAGACATAGCCTTTAACAAAGACACCAAGCTTGACATGAGCTCACCTAGTGTTCACCCATTATAATGCACAACCTGCACATAGCACATGGCGTACAAGCCTAAAGGGGACTAGGCCAGGACTGCACTGGCCTCCTGTGTCACTGCTAATGTCTAACCTTGAATCAATCACTTCCCCTCTTTGAACTCATTCATTCATCTTTGGGGGTCATTTTTGGCTCTTATGCCAAATGAATAGATTGGATGAATTCAATTCACACATTTTTTTAAATGCTATTATGTGTGTGGCACTTGAGCTAGGCACCAAAGATAGAGATGAATTAGAAGCCCAGTCTTTGGGGAAGGACAGACACAACACAGCTAGTGACACACTATAACTCAGGTGCTGTGACAAAGGTGTGCACAGATCAGTGCAGGAATATTAAGTCCCTGCTACCCTCCTACCAAACATATGACATGCCCTGGCCTAGGAGACATGAGTAGAAGGAAAGGCTGTCACTTCTGAACAGAGACAGTGAAAACCCTCCTGCCACTCTCAGGTCTTCTATTCTGGAACAACATTCTCCCATCTCTCATGTGAAGATGGGGGAACCACAAGATCAAAGCACCCTAAACTTCTGAGCCACCACATGACAGATGATTACCGAGCTCAATGGATTTTGAATGAGCAAGGCTTAAAACTCAATCCATTAAGATTTTGGTTATTTGTTATTACAACGCAATCTAAACTATCCCTATGGCTGTGGGAAAGAGATAAATCACAATGAATGATGTGTAATTTGCTTCCTACAATGGATGAGTCTGATTAACTGCTGGGCTTTTGTCTGGCTGTACATATGCAAAACTGAGGTCAGTGTTGAATTTTCCAGAATAAGAGGAAGACTGACCACACTATCCACACAGCCCTCAATCTCCTTATTCAAATAAGGTACAAAATATTTAAATAGTTCTTTGGGGATTCACTCTTAGTTCATGAGAGCTAACCCCAGACCGATTGCAATCCCACATCCTCTATCCTGATGCAGGATCTGGAGACAACTGCAACAAGAGAGCTAGTGGTACACGATCTGAGCATGCCACTCAGTGCTGGCAGGTTTAGGAAGACGTGAGAGTTGGTAAGGAACAAGCAGTTTACCCAGTGACTAAGGCAGCAATGGGAGCACGAAGCAAGCCATGCAGGAGAGACGAACCCTAGGTATCATTTTGGAGAATCAATAGGTGGGAGGAAGGGAGGCATAGATTTCTTTTTTAAAGGGTGATTATGTAAATGGATATAACGCTGGGGCTGCTAGAGACATCTTTATCATGGCATGAAAAGAATCTTCCTGAAAATAAATACAACTCAAAGGAAAGCAGAGTCAAGAAATGAAGAGACCAGATGATGATATTTATTCTGTCCTGGGCTCCCACAGGACAGTGCTGTTTGTGGGAGTGGGGTAGGAGCCCACAGACCCCAGCTTTTGGTCCTGGATGAAAGCACATACTCCTTCACCCAGTTCATCACCCTCATCCTCAGAAATGGAAATGAGGCCTAAGCTTCCTGTGCTCTACATGCAATCACCCCTCCTTAGTCCCGACTCCTTCTTTGACAGGAGACATAGTTCTGTGCACTCCTGGAAAGATCCCATATGCCTTCCCTGTCCCCTCCTACTCCAGGAATCACAGCCTCAATGTTACTACTGCCACAAAGATCTTCTAGATTAATCCCACCATGTGTCTCACATCCTGTGTCAGCATCTACAGTTGCATAACTCCAGGTCATCCCACGTCCCCTAGTTCTCAACCCAAATATCCTCTGATCTGATTCCCTCTCCCAGCTCTTGAAACTCTCCCACTATGTCCTCTGAAACTCACTATGCACCAACAAAATCCCACATCTCAACATCTCTAAACATTCTCATCACCTCCCCGTTCCAACTGAAACTATCTTATTAGGATACTACTTCGCCTTCAGCCCACACATCTGATGAGCTGTTTTCTCTCACAAACAGTCATCATGTCCCGGGTCCTGGAGGTGGGTTGGGTAAACTGCTTGTTCCTTACTGACTCTCACGTCTTCCTACACCTGCCAGCACTGAGTGGCATGCTCAGATGGTGTGCCACTAGCTCTCCTTCTTGCAGTTGTCTCCAGATCCTGCATCGTACTCCCTCTTTATTCCTTTTTTTATTGTTTTATTGCTTTCTATTGCTTTAAGCACATACCTGTCTCAACATTTGTTGATTTCAAGATTCACATAGATATGAACTGTGCAATATTCTGGCCTCTCAATTCTTAAGAGCCACCTCCTTCCGCATTTCCTTTCCCCCCACTGCAGACCTACCTCATTGGCTCATTGACACCGTCACACTCTAAACCTTGTCAACATCAATGACTACAAGCTCTTCATAATCTCGGTTAAAATCTCCTACTGTTGTTGCATCAGTTACCATCTCTTCATCTCTCCCTCTGTTATCTTAATCACAAGCAATCTATTGCTCACACCATTTTTACTGCTCACATTCTTTCCTCCTTGCACAGCTTAGAATCTATAGTTCACCATCATGATCACTCCCTTGTTCTTTCTCCCTTTCTTCTTCTTACTAATCTAGAAAAACCACAGTTGTGGTTAAACCCAGCACTCTCCATGATCCACACCCAGAGAGCCTTGCCATGTGTGGCTGGAGAAAAGCAAACAACCATACTGACGTGTCAACTTGAAATTCAAGACCATTATCTACAACGCTTCAACTGCCACCACCTTTACTGGGTTTTGTTTTGTTTTGTTTTGTTTTGTTTTGTTTTGTTTTGTTTTGTTTTGTTTTGTTTTGTTTTGAGTCTGTTCTTTTCTACCCCTCTCCTACATTTCTCCGTTCTTCTTCCTTATGACCTCCAATAATATATCTTGCCTCTTGGTTGATAACATGCTTTCCAACTCCCTTGAGGAAACAGTGAGCCAGAGAAAAATCTCCACACCCTCCTATCACTCCACCTTCTAGTCCCACATTTTCTACATTTCTTCTCCATCAGTGGCTAAGCCATCCAGACTTCTAGCAACACTCTCCCCTCCGTACCAGGTCACCCCAAACTCTTTTCCTACTCAAGGATATTGCTTCAGCATTTACCCCAGCTTTTCTGAATTGTTATTTTTTCTGTCTTTGCTAAATCATTTACATCAGCATATAAGCCTACCCTAACTCCAAACATCTTTTAAAAAATAAATTCTTTAATTCTAATCCCTGTCCCAGACACCATCCCAATACTCCATTCCACTACACAACCAGCTTCTCAAAGGGATTCTTTATAACCACAGTCTACAGTTCCTCTTGTTCCCATCTCTCTTGAGACTGCTCCAATCCGGCTCTTCTACTTTACCAAGTCAGCTCCTGTCTGTTGAATTTATTCATTTGTGGTCATTGTTGCTGTTGCTGTTGAATGAATAAAAGTCCAGTGGTCAGTTCCCAGTCCTCATTCTCACTGCTCCTCCCCGGGCAGCAGCATTTTCTATCAAAGGTCACACCCTTCCCGGGGAGGCACGTTTGCACTTGGTTTCCTCCTTCTGACCACCCTGCTCTGTCTCCCATGCTCAGGTCCATCGCATGTCCCTCTCGTGGGCCTCACCCCACTGCCCTCTTCCCCATTTACACTTGCTCCCTTGTGACCTCATCTGGTTTGTGGTTTAAAATGAAAGAAAAAAATCCCAAGGTTGTTATTTCCAGCTGAGACCTCTGCTCTGAACTTTAGACTTTACACGCACCTGCGTGTTCAGTCTCACTGTGTGGGTGTGAAACGGGACCTCTAGCTTGCAGTGCCCAAAACTAAGCTGTTGATTTGCCTTCCCAAACCCCTCAACCTCGTCCTCCTGCAGCCTTTCTCATCTCATATATGACCATGGTCTTTTTTCAGTGTCCCAGAACAAGCATCTTAGTAATTCTCTCTTCTCACATCCTGTAGTCAACCTATCAGCAAATCCTATCTTCTCTACCTTCAGACACTCCCCCTTGCCACCACAGCCACCGCTCTGGCCTCATCTGCCATCATCTCTTACTTGGAGTGTTACAGTAGTTACTGTTGGTACTTTCAGATTCCGACCTTGTCTGCTTAATGTCTCAACACATCAGCTTTTAAAGATATAAGGCCTCCATACCAGGCCTCTGCTAGAACTCTGTATCTTTCATACAACCCAGAGTAAGTACTTAAACTCTTGCCAGTCCTTACGCGACCTGGCTTCCTGGCTGACCTTGTGTTTTATTCCTTTTCTCCTCACCCTCTCTGCTTAGTCACACTGGTCTCCTGTTCTTGACCATGCTGAGCCATCACCTACCCCAGGGCTCTTGCACCTACTGACTCCATGTGTTTGGAAAATGTACGTGGCGTGCCTGTGCGTTCTCTTCCCCATCTCCTTAAATGCCACCTTGTTAGAAAGGACCTCTCTGACCCCTTCTAACATAAACTAAACTGTGTCACCCACACAAATGCTTTCTAGCTCCTTAGTCTGCTGTACTTTTTTCCATGAGATTTTTCATCATCTAATATACTATGTTCACTTTTTTGTGTGTTCTGTACATTGCTCCATCCCAGGCAGTTAGAACTGTTCCTAGAACATAAATATTTGTTGAATATATGAATAAACTTGAACCCTCATGCCTCGAGTATGAGAATTAACCACTCTAAAGTCTCATGTTTTTCAGCCATAAAATGGTGATATCAAAAAGCCTTCCTTATATTGTTGTAGCTGAATTATTATGAGTGAAGTAGCTTCCATTGTGGCAGAATTCGACAGGGACTAAATAAACAGCCATTGCCACTGTTATCATTAATCAAAGCTACTGTGGCAAACTATGGTCAAGAATTGTTTTAGAGTCCCCAGAAATCCCCCCACCCATCGACCCACTTCTAGAAGTTTCAGAGAGAAGCGTTGTCCCCATACTTGTCCTGTCCCAGCAAACTCTCAGCCAAAGACCCTCCATTCCACCTACACAGCTCAGCGCTGAAGCTCAGGCCGGAGCCCACTGTGTAAGTACACTTGCTCTCAGGGAGAAAACAGTTCCCCGTGTGACACCAATTCCATCTTCCAGGATACCCAGGTAGTATGCTGTGCAATAAAAGTAATTTACTAAATGGTCCTCTGGTGCCATAGAAAAGTGAATTCATTTTGCACAGGTCACAAGTTTACTTCCAGAGAGCAGTTTCCTCTCTGCCAGAGCAGGCCCAAGTCTAATGGAAAATTGAAGCACAACACTGAGGATCCATGCAACAGTGGTTCCCAATAACCCTGTGCCTGGGAGCCCAGTTGAGAGAAATACAGCAATAATGACTGTGAGAAAGTGAGTTGTTTTCTGTGTTGTTCTTGAGACTGCTATCCAGAAACTTGTCCCAAAAATGACCAAAAGACACTGCATGATCAGGGAGTGGGGGGAGGGGCGGGAAAGACTTGACCACCTTTGGGAAGGCGTGGCAAAAGAGGACAAAGCCAAAGGTCCAAGATCACAGTCAAAACCAGTTTTCCAGAAATGCAATGAACCTAAACCTGACTGATGGTTAGGGTGGAAATGGGGGTGGGGGTGGGGTGTGTGTGTGTGTGTGTGTGTGTGTGTGTGTGTGTGTGTGAGAGAGAGAGAGAAAGAGAAAGAACAAGAGAGAGAGAAATGGAGTTGTGGTAAAGAGGAGAGAATGAAGTATTTTTAGAATATGGATGGTAATCCTAACCAGCCCATGTTAACTACAGTCTCCAACAAGTAATAAATCCCTATAGCACATATTCCCCTCTCTCTCTCTCTCTCTCTCTCTCTCTCTCTCTCTCTCTCTCTCTCTTTTCTTTTCCCTCCCTATCTCTCTGCTTCCCTCCCGCCTCTCATATGTACTTATTTATCTTTACATGAGGAGGTCTCTTCTTCATATACAGGCACACCACACAGCTATTCCTCTCAGATAAGTAAGAGTATTTCTCACCAGTTCTGGATTTAGAACCTGCCCTTTTTGAACATTCAGAAATTGCTCTAAAATGTCAAAAAGCTAGGCTATTTGTAAAGACAGCATGAGACACAAAGGGAAGGAAGGGAGTTTTACCACTATCTTTTCCAAACCTACATCTTCAGCTGTCTACCATTGGAAAGAAAATCAACAAAGACAGTGAGGGGAAATATTAGTTTAGCAGATTATTGCAAAGCTTAAAAGGTGAATGTAGACAGTGTGGGGGGAAAAAAGACAAAGGTCTGTCTTCATAGCAATTCTTGGTCAATTTTTTCAGTCCTCTCCACTTTTTGCTTGCCTTCTAGAAGTCTCAGAGCCAATTACAAAATTATATGACACTGGTTCTACAGGATGTCAATTGGTGTTTTGCAAAAAAATAAATCCTAGGCCAATTTAACTCAGTAAATTCAGGTTGAAGAAAAGGTTAAACAGATACCTTTACTGAAGGACTTTTCAGTAACTTTAAGATCTGTTCAATGACTCCCAAATATATGGATATAGCATATGATGTTATTCAAACTTATTTGATGATGGATACCTTTTACAAGGAGCATCCAACTGGGAACATATTTTAAGAAATGCTAGATTAGATCTTTCCTTTTGCTGGTCCAAAGACACACTAATGAATTCGTTATGAAAATATTCTAATCAGCAGTATTTTTAAGGTGAGCATTCATATACTGGGTTCTTTTGAAAATGTTGGTTTAATTGTTTGGTAAACACTTCAATTTATAATATGGAAATCTGAACTCTGAAGGAGAGCAATTATCATTAAACCAAGTTCCTACTGAATCTAGACAGTTGGCCACAGACTATGAAGCCAGACTTCCTGTGTTTGAAGCACAGTTTCCCCATTTATTAACTGTGTCACTGGTGTTCAGTCTTTAACCTTTCCCTGCCAGTTCTCAGCTTCCCCACATGTATAATGAGAATGATGATAATATCAGTAATTCTTTCACATACTGGCTTTCACAGTTAAAAATTTATAAAGTGCTTAGAATGGTAAATAATAAGCTTTTGGAAAGTAATGTGTGATATAAATCATTTCAAACTTTCAGGAACAAAATGGTGCAATATCCTTTGAACCAGTAAGTCATCCCATTGCCTTTGCCCATCTAAGAACTGTACTATTTTCACTGTGAAAAAATAAAAGATGGACTTTTGGAGAACCCTGCTCCCCTCCCCCGCCCACAGAGGCGGCACTCTCCGACCGGCAGAGAGGAGGAAACAACAAACCAAAACGGCCCACAAGAACAAACGACGCAGCAAGCGGGACTGTGAGTGGAAAGGAACTATTGCAGCCACCACACCCCGTGAACGGGAGCTGAGGCGAACCCTGCAGGATCCGCCGCGGCGGTGAGCGAACGGCTCCGGGCGCCATTAGAGAAGAACAAAGACCCCGGGAGACGCGCACACAGCCCGGGCTGCCGGTAAGCTGGCGCGGGAAAGCGGCGCGCTCCGCGCTTGAAAAGCAAGTGCAGACCTGGATCGCGGCTGCCCAGGTCCCCGCGCCTGCGACCTAGGCTTGCGGGGAGACGACCTAGGCTTGCGGGGAGAAGAACGGAGGTCCTCACTGAGGTGAAGGTCCCTCCCTGAGTGAGCAGGAACCAGGCGCCCAGGCACGGGAGTGGAGCTGTGCAAAAGGCGCCATTCCCGCGCCACTGAACTGGGCTACAGCCCGCGTCCTGGAACTGAGGGCTTTGAACTGAGACCCGGGGCACGAAAATTCGGGGCGTGGGTTCCCCACGACGGTGGGGCACAAGGCAGACACAGCACCCAAAGCTGTTGAGGTGTACCTACCATTCCGCTCTGTTCTCTGTCCCACGGGGTGGGGGGAGGCGAAAAACAGCCCCCCAAGGACAATAGGAGAGATCTCTGGCGCCACCTAGCGACCAGGAAAAAAAAAGTCACTAACACCCTATAAAACAGGACATTTCTTAAGACTGCTTGAAAAGGGCAGAAGGTTTCTGGAGGACCCAGTGGCCAGCCAGGAAGTTATTCCACGCCAGGCCCCTTCCGACCAGCAGTCTGAGCCCACAAAGGGAGCAGGCACCCACGTCCGGGGCAGACCGGGTGCGCAGAAGAGTGTGCCTGAAACCAGAGGCGCAGGGACTGCATCCCGCTTCGCCATTTGAGAACAGGGACATTTCTTCAGTAAAAACTGCCTAAAACCAGCAGAAAGCTCCCCCAGAAGACAGAGATGGCTCCTGGAAGAGCCAGAGGGGAGCGGAGAAGTTCACCCAAGAGTTCCGAGCAACACAGTGTCCCAACGCATACGACAAATTAGAAAACAGACAGTAGGGAGTAGAAGAACCACACGCAACCTAAAAACTCCTCAGGAAAGAAGCACACCACAAAAAGAAAACCACTCCCCAGATTGCAACGACAGCAACTTGGAAGAACTTCTGAGCCTTCCAGAAAGAGAATTTAAAATTGCCATGATTAAAAAAGTGATAGATCAGAAGAAGGAAATTGAGTCCCTAAAGAGGGAAGTAAGAGAAATGCAGGAGATCAAAGAATTAATGGAGGAACTAAAGAACTCTGGGAAAAGCAATGAAAGCAGAATAGATGAAATGGAAGAACGAATAAGTAATCTTGAAGACACAGAAATAAAAAGAACCAAAACAGAAAAGGAAAGAGAAGTACGAAGGAAAAAGAATGAAGAAAGACTTCGGGAACTATCTGACTCCATGAGGAAAGGAAATATAAGAGTTATAGGAATTCCAGAAGGAGAGGAGAGAGATGTAGGAACAGAGAAAATATTCATGGATATAATTGAAGAGAACTTCCCAAATGAGAAGAAGGAACTGAAAATTGATATACAAGAAGCAAGAAGAACACCAAACTTCCACGACGAAAGGAAAAACACAGCAAGACACATAATAGTAAAGCTCCCAAGAATCCAGGACAAGGAAAAAATAATGAAGCTGACAAGAGGGAAGAAACAGATAACATTCAAAGGAAAACCAATCAGGCTGACATCAGACTTCTCTGAAGAAACACTACGGGCAAGGAGAGAGTGGAGGGACATAGTCAACAGACTCCAAGAAAACAGATGCCAACCAAGAATACTCTATCCCGCAAAGCTCTCTTTCCTCCATGAAGAAAGAATATGGACCTTCCCAGACAAAGAGAAACTCCGGAATTTCATTGCGACTAAACCCCCACTCCAAAAAATACTACAAGGAATCCTAAAGCCAGAACCTCAGAGGGACGAATAACAACGAAAGAAGACCAAAAAAAAAAAAAGTTATTAATAAAATCAAAGGAAAGACAAACATAATGGCAAATACAGATGCTAACATATCAATATTAACTCTAAATGTAAATGGACTAAACTCTTCAATAAAAGACACAGAGTTGCAGCCTGGATTAAGAAACAAACCCAACCTTTTGCTGTCTCCAGGAAACACATTTAGCTACAAAAGATAAAAATAGGCTCAAAGTCAAAGGATGGAAAACAATCCTACAAGCAAATGGGCCAAAAAAGAAAGCAGGAACAGCTATACTTATATCAGATAAAACAGACTTCAAACTCAAAAAAATAAAAAGAGACCCCAATGGTCACTACATTATGATTAAGGGGACAATACTTCAAGAAGAAATAACACTCATTAACATATACTCACCAAACGAAAGAGCACCAAAATATATCAGACAACTGTTGTCCTCTCTGAAAACAGACATCAGAGAAAACACATATGTAGTGGGAGACTTCAACACACCACTATCAACAATGGATAGATCAACAAGACAAAAAATAAGTAAAGAAACTAAAGCTCTAAATAGGGACCTAGAGCATTTGGGCTTAACAGACATCTATAGAACACTAAACCCAAAAAAAACGGAGTACACATTTTTCTCAAGTGCACACGGATCATTCTCCAGGATCGATCACATACTGGGGCACAAGACAAACATCAACAGATACACCAAGATTGAAATCATACCAACCATCTTTTCTGACCACGAAGGCATCAAACTAGAAATAAATCATAAAAAGAAGGCAAGGAACTATCCTACCTCATGGAGATTAAAAGCCACACTACTGGAAGACCACTGGACTAACGAGGAGATCAAAGAAGAAATTAAAAAATTCTTTGAATTGAATGACAAGGAGGACACCAATATCCTAAATGTATGGGATGCAGCAAAAGCAGTAATAAGAGGAAATATATAGCAATAGAAGCTCACATCAAAAAACAAGAAAGAACTCAAAGAAACAACCTAATCTCGAAGCTCAAAGATCTAGAAAAAGAACAACAAAAACCCAACAGAACCAGTAGAAGAAAAGAAATAATAAAAACCAAAGCAGAAATAAATGAAATTGAAACTAAAAAAACAATCCAAAAGATCAATGAAACCAAGAGCTGGTTCTTTGAAAAAATAAATAAAATAGACAAACCCCTAGCCAGGCTCACAAAGGAAAAAGGGAGAAAGCACAAATACACAGAATCATAAATGAAAGAGGAGAAATCACAAACACAGCAGAAATCAAAAGAATAATCAGTAACTACTATGAACAGTTATATGGAAACAAGTTCAACAATCTAGAGGAGATGGACAAATTCCTACAACTCTACAATCACCCAAAGCTAGATAAAGAAGAAATAGAACACCTAAACAGACCAATTACAAGCAGCGAAATTGAAATGGTAATCAAAAACCTCCCCAAAAACAAAAAGCCCAGGACCTGATGGATTTACAAATGAATTCTACCAAACATTCAGAGACGAATTAGTGCCTATCCTTCACAAACTCTTCCAAAAAATTGAGAAGGAAGGGACAATACCAAACACGTTCTATGAAGCCAATATTACACTAATACCAAAACCGAATAAGGACAACACAAAAAAAGGAAAACTACAGGCCAATCTCCCTAATGAACACTGATGCAAAAATCCTCAATAAAATTTTAGCTATCAGAATCCAACAATGTATCCATAAGATAATTCACCACGACCAGTTGGATTCATTCCAGGGGCACAAGGATGGGTTTAACATCCGAAAATCAATCACGTTATCCAACACATATCACAAAAAGAATATATAAAACCATATGATAATATCAATAGATGCTGAGAAAGCTTTCGACAAAGTGCAACACCCATTCATGATAAAAGCCCTTGAAATTCTGGGATACAAGGAACATACCTCAACATCATAAAGGCCATCTATGACAAGCCAACAGCCAGTATCATTCTCAATGGTGAAAAGCTGAAAGCAATTCCATTAAGATCTGGAACAAGACAAGGATGTCCACTCTCACCACTGCTTTTCAATATAATACTGGAAGTCCTAGCCAGAGCAATAAGACAAGAGAAAGACATCCAAGGAATCCAAATAGGAAAAGAAGAAGTCAAACTATCACTATTTGCAGATGATATGATAATATACATAGAGAACCCCAAAATCTCCACAGAAAAACTAATTCAACTCATCAGTCAGTTCAGTAAAGTGGCAGGATACAAATCAACACGCAAAAGTCAGTAGCCTTCCTATACACAAACAATAAATCTGAGGAAGAAGAAATCAAAAAAAACCACCCCTTTATTATTGAAACAAAAAAAATCAAATATTTGGGAATAAATCTAACAAAAGAGGTAAAGGACCTATACAAAGAAAACTATAAAACACTGTTAAAAGAAATAGAAGAAGACACAAAGAAATGGAAAGACATCCCCTGCTCATGGATTGGAAGAATAAACATTATTAAAATGGCCATCCTACCAAAAGCAATATACAGATTCAATGCTATTCCAATCAAAATCTCAATGGCATTCTTCAAAGAAATAGAACAATTATTGATGAAATTCATATGGAATCACCAAAAACCCCGAATAGCCAAAGCTCTACTGAAAAAAAAAGAAGGAAATGGAGGCATCACACTCCAGACTTCAAACTATACTACAAAGCCATAATCATCAAAACTGCATGGTATTGGAACAAGAACAGACATACAGACCAATGGAATCGAATAGAAAATCCAGAAAAAACCCACAGATTTATGGTCAACTAATCTTTGACAAAGGAGCAAAGACTATGCATTGGAGCAAAGAAAGTTTGTTCAATAAATGGTGCTGGGAAAACTGGGTCGCTACTTGCAAAAGAATGAAGCTTGACCACTACTCACACCATACACAAAAAATCAACTCAAAATGGATTAAAGAACTAGACATAAGACCTGAAACCATAAAATACATAGAAGGAAATATAGGCGAAACACTACGGGATTTGCACAAAAGACATCTTTACAGACACATCACCCAAAGCAGTGATAGTGAAGAGAAAGATAAACAGCTGGGACTACATCAAATTAAAGAGCTTCTGCACAGCAAAAGAGACAATAACAAAACAAAGAGAACCCCACCAACTGGGAGAACATTTTTGCACCCAACACTAATGATAAAGGACTGATCACAAAAATCTGCAAAGAGCTGATGAGACTCAGCAACAACAAAGAAAATAATCCAGTCAAAAAATGGGCAGAAGAGCTAAAAAGAAACTTCTCTGAAGAGGAAATGCAAATGGCCAACAGACATATGAAAAAAATGTTCAACATCACTTGTAATCAGGGAAATGCAAATCAAAACTACCATGAGATACCATCTCACACCAGTGAGAATGGCACATATTAAAAAAACTAGCAACAACAAATGTTGGCGAGGATGTGGAGAAAAAGGAACTCTTGTGCACTGTTGGTGGGAGTGCAAACTGGTCCAACCACTATGGAGAGCTGTGTGGAGATTTTCTGGACCTACTAAACATAGAGCTTCCATATGATCCAGCAATTCCACTCCTAGGTATTTACCCAAAGGACACAGAAACATCAATTCCAAAGAGCACCTGCACCCCTATGTTTATAGCAGCACTGTTTACAATAGCTAAGCTTTGGAAACAACCCAAATGCCCAAAATAGATGACTGGATCAAGAAGATGTGGTACATATATACCATGGAATATTACTCAGCATTCAAAAAAGATAAACACATGCAATTTGCAGCAACATGGATGGCACTGGAAGGGATCATGCTCAGCGAAATAAGCCAAAAAGAAAAAGAAATAACCGGATGGTCTCACTCATAGCAGGAATCTAGAAAACTTAAATAAGGGACCAGGAAAATGAATATAAGAAAGTGAAAATCAAAATCAACAAAAAACTATGAACCAGAGACACTTTTTGGGGGGTGGGGGCGGGAGGGGAAGGATTGGGGTCAGAATGGGGCGTTTGCAATTGTATGGGGGAATATAAAATAAAATTTAATATTAAAAAAAAAAAAATAAAAATATTGGTGACAATGAAAAAAAAAAAAAAGATGGACTTTGAGTTTGACAGTAACAAAAATATACATATAAAACTGATATATATGTTCAGGCA
>NW_023604295.1:95326313-95377343 GCF_014898055.3 Talpa occidentalis
AATAAAACCCAAAGAATATAAATAGTTCCTTGCTTATGGATAGGAAAAACCATTGTCATAGTGGCCTTCCTACCCAAAGCAATTTACAGGTTAAATGCATCCCAATAAAAATCCCAATGGCATTCTTCAAAGAAATGGAACAAATATTACTTAAATTCATGTAGAAACACAAAAGGCCCTGAATAGTGAAAACTCTTTTGACTAAATAGAAGAAAAATGGAGATAGCACTCTTCTAGACTTTAGGCCATACCACAAAACCATAATAATTAAAGCATCATGGTAGTGGAACAAAAACAGACATTCAGACCAATGGAATAGAATTGAAAGCCCAGAAATAAAACCACACATTTATGGACAACTAATCTATGACAAAGGCACAAAGTATAGCCCCTGCAACAAGGAAAGCCTTTTCAATAAATGATTTTGGGAAAATTGGGCTGCCACATAAAATGTATGAAACTAGATCACTGTCTCACATCACACATTAAAAACCAACTCAAAATGGATAAAAGAGTTGGATGTAAGTCCTCAAACCAGAAAACACATAGAAGAAATAATAGGCAAAACTATCCACAACATAAACTTCAGAAACATCTTTACAGATTCAACTTCAGCATGAAGGAAAATATTAAAAACCCTAGTAGTGCAAGGGATTAAGTCTCAGCAATATGAAGCAATTAGCAGCCACTGCAGCATGAGTTCAATCCCTGGCCAGGGAGCTAACCCACATGGCGTAGCAGACCTTTCCTGTCTTGCCTGCTGCTCCCCTCAGCAGTGTACTTCAGTCAGTCTACCTGTTCTGTTCTTCACTCTATCTCTGGTGAATCCTCTCACCCTCCCAGCACCTCTAGCCTACACCCCAGCTCTTGTACGCATAAATAAAATAAATCTTTTTTTTTTAAAGGGGGGGCTCCCTGGTAGCTCAAAGGATTAAGTCGCAGCACTGTGAAGCTATCTGCAGCCACTGCAGCACAAGTTCCACCCCAAGCCAGGTAGTTGACCCACATGGCACAATAGACCTCTCCTGTCTCGCATGCTGCTCCCCTCAGCAGTGTATTTCAGTGAAATCTGCCTCTTCTGTTCCCCACTCTGTCTCGGTGAATCCTCTCACCCCACCCCCACCTCTGGCCTATACCCCAGTTCTTGTATGCATAAATAAATAAATCTTTAAAAAAATGAAAACTGGGACTACATCAAACTAAAAAGTCTCTGTACAGCAAATGAGACAGTAATCAAAACAAAGTGACACCCTACTAAATGGGAAAAAATGTGCACTTCATTCATCTTACAAGGAGCTGCTATCAAAGATCCACAAAGAGCTCATACAATTCAACAAAATGAAAACAAAGAATCCAATCTAAAAATGGGCAGAAAAACTTGATAGGCATTTCTCCAAAGAAGACATGCAGATGGCTGTCATCATCACTTGTCATCAGGGAAATGCAAATCAAGCCTACATTGAGATACCATCTCATACCTGTGAGAATGGTCCATATCAGGGGGCGGTGGGAGAGCATACAAAAATAGAAGCAAGAGCTGGTGAGAATGTGGAGGAAAAGCAACTGTTTTACACTTTTGGTAGGAATGTAGACTGGACCAGCCCATATGGAAAGAAGTGTGGAAGTTCCTCAAAAGACTAAAAATGGATCTGCAATATAACCCAGCAATTGCACTCCTAGGTATCTACTTAAGGAACACAAAACCACTAATTCAAAAGGAAATCTGCACTCCCATGTTTATAGCAGCACTATTTGCAACCACTAACATATGGAAACAACCAAAATATCCCAGGATAGGTGATGAATCAAGAAGACATGACATATATTTAGGTGCGTAGTCTGGAATTCCTTACTGGAATTCATGTATCTACATGCATCAAGAATTAATCTATCTCAAGAATTAATCTCAACCTCTGCTAATCTCCAACCACTTGGAGATAATGATTGTGCCATTTAAAGGGAACAAAATATTCCTTGTCTTTGGAATTAGCCAAAGCTATTCTCATTCAGGATAGATTTTGTTTTGGCTAATTGAACCAGTCTGTCAACTTAGATGTCTGAATGAAGAAAACAACAGCTTGAACTCTAAACTTACTGCCTTTATTAGACCTCTGGTTTAGAACCAGGAAAACCTGAACACCTATTCAGGATTTCCCAACCCTGTGGAAAACCTGTCCACCTGGACAACATAAAGCACATTTCTACTAGCTCAAGAACCATGGACAATTAATCACGAGTTCAGAGATCCTGGTAGAACTCACCTAGTGAGTGCTGGAACTCCAGGTTCAATGGGCCCTGCTGGCACCAAAGGGCCAGGTCCTCTCCATACTCCAGATAGTTTCAGCAGTTCTGTGACCCCTTTGTTGGTGCCAACTGAACAGTTTATTAGATAATCGAAGTGGAGATTCCAACCCTGGAAAAACTTGGACAGATTTTACTCTGTGAGAACTACTCTTAAATTAGAATTTAGTTTATGTACTTTGTTACAGAGTAGCATACATAGAGAAGAAGAAAAGGGACAGTGAGTCACCCTTTATAAAAATTTAATTAAGAATTAACAGGGAGATTCTGTGTTTTGTTTATAGGTTTAGATCTTTACATTTGCTAAATTACCTTGACCTAAAGAAATGCAAGTGCTATCTTTATGCAGGGGAAGGCAAATGTTATAATGTAGTCATTTTTCTGATTTCTAAGGAATGCATTGTGGAGATGCAAATGCTAGGTGCCCATTGCTAAAATCTTCTTTAGCTGGCTCCTTGGTCATTAGTTTACCAATTAAAAAAATTAGTAAACCAATTTAAAAAATTGGCTTCTTTGTAGGCATCACATTCTCACATGACTGCTTCCCAAAACAAAATCTGTTCTGATGTCTGGGATGGGGAATAGAATTCCCCGGTTATTTACAGTATGTTCACAGTCTTGTATCCTGTGGCCTCATTGAGCTTGTTTATTGGTTGTAGTAGTATTTTTATAGATACCTTAAGATTCTCTCTCTCTACAACAGCATGTCATTTGCAATTAGAAAGTAGTTTTACTTCCTTTCCAATATCAATATTTCCCTCCCCCCCCCCACTTTGGTCTAATTGCCCTAATTAGGTAAATTTGGAATAAATGTGGCGAGAATTTTCTCTCTATATCTTGTTCCTGTTCTTAGTAGCATAGAAATCAGTCTTTCACTGTCAAATATGTTAGCTATGGGAAGTTTTTAAAATAACTTTTTAAACTTACTTATTAACCTTATTTCTTTAAAAGCTAATCTAGGGCCTCCCCGGTGGTGCAGCAAAGTGAGCGCTGGGTTGGGATGCTACCCACAGCCTCTGCAGCGCCGGTTTGATCCCCAGCTGCTCCCTGGCCACTGGAGGAGGGTCCCATATGGCGGGCAGACCTCCTGCCGCCCGCTGCTCCCCTCAGCAGTGTACTTTGGTCCTTCTGCCTGCTCTGCTCCCTGCTCTGGCTCTGGTGAATTCTCTCACCCTCCCGCGCTTCTGACTGTACCCAGTGCTTGTATAAATAAATAAATCAATCTTAAAAAAAAAAAAAAAGCTAATCTACCAAGCATTTTGGTAGAATACAGGGGTTAATTAGATATAGGCAAAAGAAAATTCTCTGAAAGAGGAAATATGGCATCATGTGAGAAAGATTAGAGGTTACTTAATAGGAATCTGAGGAAGTCAGGGAATAATTTCTAGAGGATGCAGCTGAGACCTTAGAGATAAATAGGGTTGACCATACAAAAGGGAAGAGAATAGAAATATCAAGGCAAGTTGTGGACTGCCTGAGAAATTCAGTATTATTTTCTAGAGCATAGACTTCAAGGAAGTGGTACTAAGATGATGCTGCAACAGATGAGCAGGTCTAGATTCTAAAGGTTCACATGAAACTGGTTTGCACATTTAGACTTTGAGCTGAAAACAACCAAAAGTCATTGGAGGATTTTAAGAAAAAAATTGAAAAAAAAAAAAAAAAAAGGAATTTATCATCAGATTTGCAATCTTGAAAAACTGTAATTCCCTTTTTGGGCTAAAGACCAGAAAATTAGATAGAGGGCTATTGCAATGCAGGACGATGTGATGGTACATGGGATGAGGTTGTTACAGAAGTGGAGATAATAGAAAGATTCTAAAGATTTAGGAGGTAGAGTTGAGTGTTAAGAGGAAGAGTAGGCAAGAATGAATATTAGAATTTTGCTCAGGGCAAATAGGTGCATGATGTTATTCTTTACTGACTTGAGAAATACAGAAAAAGTTTGTAATGGGTTAATGAATTCCGTTTCGGAAATTTTGAATTTGAGTTGCCATAGGTAGTTGGATTTGATACCTAGAGCACTAGAACTCGCCTGGGTCTAAATGGTGATATGGTAATTATAAATATTTTATGGTCATTGGAGACATGGCAGGGGTTAAATTCATTCATTTAACAAAAATTCATTTACCAGTGCACAAAGCCTTTAGAAATGGTTCACAGAACTCATTTTTTTCTACTGTCCAAGAAAACCTCTGATCTTCTTCCATCTTATCTCTTCCCTCCCTGTTCTTTTTTCCCCTCCCCTCACCATAAAACAGTAATTTTACATAAAATATTAATTACATATTACTGAAGTAGTAGTAACGTATGCTACTATTAGTTTCTCATTCTTCACTTGTTCTTCATATAGTGTTGATTTTAGAGAAATTTTAGTTTTACAAAGATAATAATTGTGTTGTTACCATAATATTTGTTTCAATTTTAGTGTCCTGAAGACTTTTCTACATGATCCTCTTGTGGAATGGAGTAAACCAGTGAAAGGGCATTCCAAAGCATCACTTAATGAAACTGGGGAAGTTGTCAATGAAAAGGTTAGAAGACCATACAATTTGATATGTGCTGATATTGTCTGTTTCCACAAGTGAGAGCTGATTCAAAATAATATCAATGACTGAATCATTGAATACTCTGAAGCCTAGTTCTGTAATATGACAATGCCCTAAGTTTTTTTTCCAGTTATTGAACTGCAATATCTAAGCTTTAATCTATAGAAATTGACTTCTTACTTATATTAAAGCCTCAAAATTTGCAGTTATTTTTAATAAGTGACAATGGACTGAGAATTTTTTTTCTGATAATATCATTCTCACTTTGCATTCTCGATATGTTCTCTTAAATGAGAGAAATTACAGAATTTCAAATAGCTCACAGAGTGGTCATAATCATATACTAACATAACCTAAATGTTAGGTATTAGATTATTGGTTATTAAAATATTCATCCAAATGTTTTAAGTTATAAACACTTTCAAGATAGATTTCTTAATTATTATTTTTCTGGAATTGATATGTGGAAGCAATTCTTTGGTATTTCATAGTCTAGAAAAATGTCAAGCAGTTCATATTGGATCAACATTTCAACATACCAAAATCAATATCCCAAGTTATTGTATTTAATTTCTTCTCTTTATTTGCTCTTACCAAAAAAGTGGGTAATGCTCAGTAAAATAACATCAATATTTGTTAAGTAAAGGAAAGGTAATAATTCCAAATGATCAACATCCACATGTCATTGGGTCCTTAGTCCTTATGATTTTCAATTTCTTCTCTTTAGGCCAAGACCCATGTTCTTGACATTGACCAGCGACTGCAAGGTGTAATCAAGACCCGAAACAGAGTAACAGGGCTGCCATTGTCTATTGAAGGACATGTACATTACCTTATACAAGAAGCTACTGATGAAAACTTATTATGCCAAATGTACCTTGGCTGGACCCCATATATGTGAAATGAAATTACTTCAAGGAATATGTTAACAATTTTAAGTTAATGAATTTGGTATTAATATGTGGTGGTATCTATTCATTTCCAAAGTACAATGTAAGTTTTATGTTCTCAGAGCAACTGGTATTATTTCGCCTTGATTGTTAATAATATTTAAAATAATATATGTTATTAAGAAATAAACTACATTCTTACATACACTGTGCATTATAACTGGAGAAATGGAACATCTTAAGTTCTTTTTTTTTAAAGATTTATTTCTTTACGCATACAAGAACTAGGGTACAGGCCAGAGGTGTGCTGTGGGGTGGGGATGAGAGGATTTATCAAAGACTGAGTGGGGAGCAGAACAGGCAGATTGAATAAAATACACTGGTGACGGGAGCAGCCACAAGACAGGAGAGGTCTGCTGCACCATATGGGTCACCTCCCTTGTGGGGAGCAAACTCCTGCTGCAGTAGCTGAGAATTGCTTCATAATGCTGATGCTTAACCCCTTGTGCCACCAGGGAGGCACCAACATCTAAGTTCTTCTGCTATAAAAAGTTTATTTACAACAAATAAGTCTGCCTAATTTCATTTTACAACTTTTTTTCAGCTAGCGTAAAAGTTCATTTGAATTCTTAACTGAAATACCTTGAATTAAATAATGTGGACAAGGCACTGGGCTAGATTTGTGCACAAGAACTTGCAGGTTAGTAAGATATAAATAGCACATCAAGTTCACTAAAGCTCTCTTTTTTGTATGATTGAATATTTGATAGGGGAAAAAAATAAGCCAAGAAGCATGACTATGAAAACTAAGTAAACATGTAATTTTAAAGATGCCCCCATACTGAAAGTGTACTGACTGCAGAATCTAGTTGGTCTTGAAAAACAGCAATTCTCAAAATGTCATGAGATTTTATTTTTTTATTTATTTATTTATTTTTTTTTAAGATTTATTTATTTATACAAGCACTGGGTACAGTCAGAAGTGCGGGAGGGTGAGAGAATTCACCAGAGCCAGAGCGGGGAGCAGAGCAGGCAGAAGGACTGAAGCACACTGCTGAGGGGAGCAGCGGGCGGCAGGAGGGGTCTGCGCGCCATGTGGGACCCTCCTCCAGTGGCCCGGGAGCAGCCGGGGATCGAACCAGCGCTGCAAAGGCTGCGGGCAGCTTCGCAACCCAGCGCTCAACCGTTGCGCCACCTGGGAGGCCCCCAATGTCATGCGATTTTAAATCTAGAAATTCCTTAAATGTTTCCATTAATTTTCTTGCAGATGATTTAAAATCATAATTTTAAAGCAATGAAGTTACTACATTAAACAAGAAAATGTAACATAATTTCACTTACATTCATTTGGCAGAATTTGCGTTTTTGTAGTTGAACTTGGAGGGGGGTAAATGAAACATGAATGTGAAAAGCAAACATTTCCTACTGGGGGCTGTTTTAGGAATTATGAAGAAAACGGTGGCTATTGAAGGAAGGGGAGTCGAAATTATTTTCCCAATAAATAATTTGGAAAGGAATTTTTTAAAGAAAAAAATGCGGTAGGTGTCCATGACTCAAAGGGAAAAACTACTTCGCCAAACAAACTAAACCAAAGGAGTCACTAGACCTTCCCAAAACTGTTCAAAAGTACTGAGATCAGCCGTAATACTCATCCAGTAGCTGCGCGAGCACTTCGGAACCCAGCCCTTCAACTCACATTCTCAGAACTAAACGAAACACACACTTGCACACGTCTCCACGCTCTTTAGCGTGAACCCGGGCGCTCAGGCCCCGCCCCGGGGGCGCGGCGCTCTAGGCCCGGCGGCCGCTCTATGGTCGGCCGGGCGGCGTGTTGTCATCTGCGGAGCGACGGCGGAGGCGGCGGCGTAGGCCCCGGCGGGGCGTTTGGTTTCGGTTTGGCCTTGACTGGAATTATTGTTGACGGTCGAAATGGGAGTCCCCAAGTTTTACCGATGGATCTCGGAGCGCTATCCCTGCCTCAGCGAAGTGGTGAAAGAGCATCAGGTGAGTGATGCAGGGGCAGCCGCTCGGAAGGCCGAGGACTCGGGGCCCCACGGCCCTCTCGCCAACCGCGGGACTCGAGCTCTCCTGCCTCCGAGTTTTTGCTCGGCCTCTGGCTGATGAGAGGCCAAGAAAGGGGAACAGAAGGTTTGAGGACACCCGCTTGATCTGAACGAGAAGACGAACGCAGGCTGCGTGTCTGGGCTCGCGGCAGCTCTGACAGCTCTCCTGCCCCGGCAGGGCCCCGGCCCCTCGGAAATTAAGCGCGAGTTGGTGCGCGTTAGTGCGCGCTCCCCTTCTCTTCCCAGGGACCTGCAGGTTGACTTGTCCCTCGGATTCGCGGGTGCCCTCGTAGGGACTCTGTGCCCGTCCAGAGCACCAGACTCAAGTACAAAACAATAACCGCTTCTGCAGTTGAATCACCTTGTTTGCTTTCCTGTATCAAGATCTACATCACACCCCACCCCCAACGCCTAGGCTTTCTGACGTGAATGATGATTCATATTTGTGATACCTTTTGTTACTCTGTGCCTTTTATCTCTTGTATTCCAAAAGAAACAAACAAAAAAATATACTTGGACTGGGCGAGGGGCGGGGTGTAATTTGGAGATTTCATAGTGTTAGTTGGTGAGAAAAATTAATTGTGAAAGCACCAATACTAGCCATAATAACAAATGTATAAATCACCCCAGGGCAGCGTTTATATGTGGATTCCAAAAATGCAGCCATCTATTAGGTAAACTGCTTTATATGATATGTTAGTGTTTGTCACGTTTAATGATTTCGGTCCATCTCTTCCATTTTTTACAGAAAAATCAGTTTTGCATTTTGTACAAGTAATTGAATTAGTTATAATGGATAGTAGGACATTAGTCGTGGGAGAAATATCCGGCAAACACCATGCTATCTATTAAATTATGGCTTAATCTTTTAAAAAAAGTACTGTAAGCATGAAGGGTTAATCTTCCAGAAAGGATTCTTTGTTGCTGGAATCAATCAGATTTAGTATAAAAGGAAAAGCTTACCAAAAAACCCCAAAATGACAGTTTATCTTTAATTTACTTGAAATGTGGATCGCACTAGATTTAGAGAAACATTTCTTTACAGAGAAGTGATTAAAAAGGTACCTAGAACCTTATGGAAATGGAGACAAATGACTGGCCTCTTTTTTTTTTTTTGTTATCATTTATTCAACAAACATTTGAATACCTGTCTTGCATCAGTCACTTTATCTCTAAAATGAAAAAAATGTCATTATTGAGACTGACTTCATAATACATATTTGTTCAATAAATTTTTACTCTGCTCTTTTTTTTTTTTTTCCCAAGATTTATTTATTTATTTATACAAGCACTGGGTACAGCCAGAAGCGCGGGAGGGTGAGAGAATTCACCAGAGTGGGGAGCAGAGCAGGCAGAAGGACCGAAGTACACTGCTGAGGGGAGCAGCGGGCGGCGAGAGAGGTCTGCGCGCCATGTGGGACCCTCCTCCGGTGGCCAGGGAGCAGCCCGCTGCCCCACCGGGGAGGCCCTACTCTGCTCTTTATTAGCACATAATTTTGTTTGATGAAAGTGTCTTGGTGTCTCCCCAACTTAAGGAATTTTGTTGCTGAACAAAAATCCCTTTAAGACAATTTTATGATGTGAACACTGAGGATAGATTTAAAACCTGTTTGATCAAAAGGATGTCATTCAAAAATGTTTGGTTAGTGTAGATAGCCAAAATAAACATGCTATAAAAGGTTAGCAACTACTCTCTTACTTTAAAATAGCAGTATCTAAGTAAGTCACAATGATTCAAAAGCTAGTCCTGATGGGTTCTGGGAAAGTGGCAGTAGTGACAGTATCATAGTTTTTGATATCTGTATCCTGACATAAAAAAACAGAGCAACTAGGTAGCAAAATTTAAAATCCATAAACAATCCATAGAACAAACAGAACTGTGTAACAGGATACTCCATGAACCCCAAAATACAAGTAGGTGAAGCAAACTACTAAGAGCTCAAATCTTTGCAAGGTGAAGAATAAAGAAGATGAGCAACATTTGCTGAACAGAAGAACTCTATAATATTCACTAAAAGACTATATGGGCTGGGCCTCCCCGGTGGCGCAGCGGTTGAGCGCTGGGTTGTGAAGCTGCCCGCAGCCTCTGCGGCGCAGGTTCGATCCCCGGCTGCTCCCCAGCCACCGGAGGAGGGTCCCACATGGCGCGCAGACCTCTCCTGCCGCCCGCTGCTCCCCTCAGCAGTGTACTTTGGTCCTTCTGCCTGCTCTGCTCCCCGCTCTGGCTCTGGTGAATTCTCTCACCCTCCCGCGCTTCTGACTGTACCTAGTGCATGTATAAACAAAAAAAAAAAAAAAACCCAAATAAATAAATAAAACATGCCTCTATTAAAAAAAAAAAAAAGACTATATGGGCTAATTAAATAACAATACCTATGATTGATGGCACAGCAGACCTCTCCTGACTGGCCCCCTGCTCCCCTCAGCAGTGTATTTCAGTCAGTCTGCCTGTGTTCTGCTACCCACTCTGTCTCTGGTGAATCCTCTTACTCCCCTGCATCTCTGGCCTGTACCCCAGCTCTTCTGTGCATAAATAAATAAATCTTTAAAGGAAAAAAACCCCAATATCTATGATTGAGGGGTTTAAAAATGCAGCAGCAATCTGCTTCCTATGACCTCTTCAAACTGACTTGCCAAGGCACCATAAACCTGTGGAGAAATTGATCAGAGTGAAATAAAATTTTATCAGAAAAGAGATGCTAGAGAAGAAAAGAAGATATAGATAAAAGTGGGGAAGGTTACAGAATCACAAAATCTTGAAAAATAAAGCTCACATTTTTTAACACTACCCCAAAACGGAAGAGGGAGTTTTATTAAGTTAAAGCTTTCTTGAACCTTTCCTCATACTGAAAGTTCAGGACAATTAAATTTACATAAAAGTGAACAACAGAAAAAGATTGAGGTTAAATAGCATACAAAGTTTTAAAAAAATGAAACAAACTAGAATCCCTACAGACAAAAAAAAAGCTTGTAGTAAAAATGTACACACTAAGCTTACACACTATATTTCAGAATGAGCTAAAATGTACAAGAAAATGATATCACATGAAAGAACAATATGTATCAATTATGAAAACTCAGGAATAAGGTGACAAAATCTCGGAAAAAAAAATTTGAAATTATATGTCAGAAGAATATAGGATTCCCCACTATACAAACATAGAATGTTGTTTGATATGATTTAATGGGTTATATTTTAGATTTGGGAGTACTTTTAGCATTAATTTGTATGGAAAATTTTTTAGCATTTCCAACCCCCCAAAATCACTTACCAAATCATACCAAATAAGACCATTCTACTTTTGTATACCCTGGGAAACCTGTATACCATGTGCCTAAGAATATCGATAAAGATGACAAATACCAACACATATGCCTAGTAAAATTACTGGGCTTTAAAGAAAAGAAAAAAAATACTTTGGTCACCTAGAAGAAAGCAACATATGACTTATTGATATAAGAGAAAGAAAATTAGGTTCCCATCATAGTTTTTGACCGCAGTTGCTTTATGTCAGAAGAATATGGAGTAACGTTAAATAGCCAGATGACTTTTGAGTGTAAAGGATTAGTGTACCACAATTTAGTGTACCACAATTCAGGGAATAATGTTCCTTTGATCATTTCCTTAAGGAATCCAGTAGAAAATGAGCTCCAAACACTCAAAATGAAAGGGAGATTTCAACATAAGACTGTGGTGAACTTTAAATATATTTCTATACGAAGAAAACGGGAGTTAAGGGGGAGAAAATGTAGTTAATATTGGCAGTATGCTCTAATGATGTATACACAGTGCAACGATAAAAAAGATTGAAAACTAGGGAAGGCTTTTTTTTTAATATTTTATATAATTCTTACATCATTTTTCATTTTTATACAATGTATGCTTTTTCATTTTGGTTATATTCCCCATACAATTGCACTCCCCTTTATTTTGACCCTAATCCTTCCCCTGCCCCCCCCCCATAGTGTGTCTCTAGTTTATAGTTGCTTGTTGATTTTGATTTTTACTTTGTATTAATTAGTCTTTTTCCTGGTCCCTTATTTAGGTTTTCTAAATTCTTGTTATGCATGAGACCATCCAGTATTTTTCTTTTTCTTTCTGACTTAGTTCGCTGAGCATGATCCCTTCTAGCTCCATCTGTGTTGCTGCAAACTGCATGTGTTTATCTTTTTTGATTGCTGAGTAGTATTCCATTGTGTATATGTACCACATCTTCTTGATCCAGTCATCTATTTTTAGGCATTGGGTTGTTTCCAAAGCTTAGCTATTGTAAACAGTGCTGCTATAAACATAGGGGTGCAGGTGCTCTTTGGAATTGATGTTTCTGTGTCCTTTGGGTAAATACCTAGGAGTGGAATTGCTGGATCATATGGAAGCTCCATCTTTAGCAGGCTGAGGAATCTCCACACAGCTCTCCATAGTGGCTGGACCAGTTTGCACTCCCACCAACAGTGCAGGAGAGTTCCTTTTTCTCCACAACCTCGCCAACATTTGTTGTTGCTAGTTTTTTTATTATGTGCCATTCTCACTGGTGTGAGATGGTATCTCCTGGTAGTTTTGATTTGCACTTCCCTGATTACAAGTGATGTTGAACATTTTTTCATATGCCTGTTGGCCATTTGCATTTCCTCTTCAGAGAAGTTTCTTTTTAGCTCTTCTACCTATTTTTTGACTGGGTTATTTTCCTTGTTTTTGTTGATTCTCTTCAGTTCTTTGTAGATTTTTGTGATCAGTCCTTTATCATTAGTGTTGTATGCAAAATGTTCTCCCAGTCGGTGGGATTTCTCTTTGTTTTGGTTATTGTCTCTTTTGCTGTGCAGAAGCTCTTTAATTTGATGTAGTCCCAGCTGTTTATCTTTGCCTTCACTATCACTGCTTTGGGTGATGTGTCTGTAAAGATGTCTTTGAAGTGCATGTCATGTAGTTGAAAACTAGGGAAGGCTTTTGCAAAAATTTTGTTATCAGTATTCATTGGTGGTGATTGTTTTTCTGAAATCCATGTGTGATATGGTAAATACCTAAGTATGAAGTATTTTATGGAGTATTTTAATTCTGTCATCTAATCTTTTGTTTTTGATAATCAAGATTCTTGGTGTAAAGAAAGGTGTTCCAGATGCAACAGAGAAAATGTCAAGTAAAAATTCTATTTTCTTAAATTTGAATAGAAGATATCAATATGAGCTAATGAAGCATACACACATATGCATGTATTTTCTTACTATATCCCTCCGTTCACTCATAAGCCCTGGAAACAATGACTATCCAGTAATAGTATGTATCTTTAGTGCCTAGGTTACGGTCTTAAAATACCATTATTCATGAAAAGAAATAAAGGTTTCTTAGAGAGGGCCTCCCTGGTGGCGCAGGCAGTTGAGCACAGCACTGTGAAGCTGTCCGCAGCCCTTGCAGTGTAGATTCAATCCCAGCCGGCCGCGGAGATACCCACATGGCATGGCAGACCTCTCCTGTCTCACCCCTTGCTCCCCTCAGCAGTGCATTTTAATCAGTCTGCCTGTTCTGTTCCCTGCTCTGTCTCTGGTGAATCCTCTTACCCTCCCACACATCTGGCCTGTACCCCGGTTCTTGTATAAATAAATTAAAAAAAAAAAAGATTTCTTAGAGAAATAACTGATTACAGCTCAGAGTCAACAGTATCGTAGATGAGCCTAGAAATTTTTGTCATACCAAGGAAGCTACTAAAGACTTAACAGCTCACTTAGACAGTCAGTAAATAATATATTATCTTTATGGAAGTGGCATTTTGCCTCAACACTAAATAGGACACAAAGTTATACTAACAAAAAGGAACTATTGTTTTGGGAAATTTAGATATTGAAATGGTAATATTTAACTACAATTTAAAGTAGTATGAATGCATATTCCAACTAAGTGGTATAGACTACCTGTGCTGTAATACTCAATAAAGAGTTTCATTTGCTTATTAATTTATTCATTAAACATTTTTGATGTGCTACTTTGTGTCAGGCATTGAACCAGGAGTTCTAAACATGACCAAGTCAGAGGAACTCTTCAAGGAACAGTTTAGCAAGAAAGAACAAACTAATGGTTCCACTTAGCACTCAACAAAAAATAGAACAACTAATATGTGCCCAGCATTCTGCATGTATTAAGAGCAATGAACAAATAAGACATAAAGAAAGGAACATCACATTCCATTGGGTAAGAAAAAGCTTCCAAAGATACTTAACTAGGTCTTGAAAGTTCGGTCAAAATCTACCAAGTCAGAGGGAGGAAGTGCAAAAATGAAAGAAAAATATTTCAGGAAGTAGGAACAGCATTTGTAAAGTCACAGGAGTTTGAGACTACCCCTAGCACATTTGGGGCTTTCCACATAACTTAATTAGCTTTCAGTATATGTGAAAAGAGGAAAAAATAGGAATTGTGGGAAGGAGAATAGCTAAATCATATTGAACCTTTTATGGCATGAAGGATTTGGTGTATCATGAGTTTAAGAAAGCAATATGATCAGGGTATGTTTTAGAAAAATGGTTTGAGTTTTGAGAAGAGAAAAGTGGAAATAAGGAGTCCAGTTGGGAAACTAAAGGCTTGAACTAGGTGAGAAATCTCAGAGAAAAAGATGAGATTGTGGGAATGGATAGGAGGGTAAATTTCTAGAAATTTTGCATGTTAAATTAAAAACACCTGTGTGGCTAGTTAAGGGTTTGAGGAAGAGGGAAAAGTATAAGATAACAGTGCAATTTCTACATTAGAGGTGTTTTAACTCATTATTATCTTTTTGGTAAAGAAGCAAGATTCCGCTGTGTGTTTTCATTTTGTTCACCACATTGACTAATGATCACTTAATCATTTTATCTTTCTTACTAATCTGAAGCCTAAGAACAAAATTTAAAATTTCTTTTTAAAAGGAAAATTATATGTTTTTTCAGATTATGCAAGTGATATGTGCTCATTATATAAAAATTCAATAACTACAGAAAGATGTGAAAACTGTTACAGAATCTGAAGAAAAGTAAAAAGTAGTTGAAATTCCCTCATGTAGGGTTAACCACTAGTAACAACTTGTTTCTATATACTGCCTTTTTTATGCAGCTATACATGTAGATACTTTCAATAAATGAGATAATAATATACCTGATGTTTTATAACTTACTTTTGTCACTTTACCATATATATTATAAATATTATCACATGTCAAATATGAATCTGTATAATGTTTTACAATTGTTGTGTAACATTCCATTGTATGGTTGTACCAACATCAGCTTTCTCTTATTAGGTATTTAAGTTGTTTACATTTTTTGTCATGTCTCCCGTGACTATTCTTGTACTTAGGTCTTTGCATACATTTCTGATTGTTTCCTAGGACAGAGTTCCAATAGTAGAAATCCTAGGTCAGGACCTACCTGGTGGCACTGGAGTTAAAGTCTCAGTGCTACCAAACAATTACCAGCCGCTGCCACATGAATTCAATCCCTGGCCAGGGAGCTACCCCACATGGCACAGCAGACCTGGCACAGCAGACCTGCTCCCCTCAGCAGTTTATTTCAGTAAATCTGCCTGTTCTGTTCCCCGCCCTGTCTGTCTCTGGTGAATCCTCTCACCCTCCCGCACATCTGGTCTGTACCCCAGCTCTTGTATAAATAAAATAAATCTTAAAAAAAAAATAAGAAATGCTAGATCAAAGATATACACTTTTCAAATTTTGATATATATTTTCATGTTAGTTACACCAATGTATATCCCAGTCCTCGACAGACGGTGTAAACCATTTCTTTTCTCTAGCTTTGTGATTTTCTCTTATAAAATGGGAAATTAAATATTTCTCTTTTAAAATCATCAAAATTAAGAGAATCAACATAAACACTTTGCACCTAATAAATGTTTAATATAAAGTCTATTATTGCCTTTAGTAGCATGAAATACACATTTCCCCTAGATCTTGCCAATACTGGGTAACACATCAGTCTTTTTCTACTCCTTGCTAACATGATGAGAAAAATTATGAATTGTTTTAATTTTGTAATATTGAATATCTTTTAATGTTTATTAGATTTTTGTGTGCATGTGGCATTTTTTTAATTTTGCTTTACCCATGCTTTTAAAAGTTGCTCTTAAGAATATGCATTGGAACAAAGAAAGTTTGTTCTATAAATGGTGCTGGGAAAACTGGGTCGCTACATGCAAAAGAATGAAGCTTGACCACTGCCTCACACCATACACAAAAATCAACTCAAAAGGGATTAAAGAACTAGACATAAGACCTGAAACCATAAAATATATAGAAGGAAATATAGGCGAAACACTACGTGATTTGCACATCAAAGACATCTTTACAGACACATCACCCAAAGCAGTGATAGTGAAGGCAAAGATAAACAGCTGGGACTACATCAAATTAAAGAGCTTCTGCACAGCAAAAGAGACAATAACCAAAACAAAGAGAAACCCCACCAACTGGGAGAACATTTTTGCACTCAACACTAATGATAAAGGACTAATCACAAAAATCTGCAAAGAGCTGATGAGACTCAACAACAACAAAGAAAATAATCCTGTCAAAAAATGGGCAGAAGAGCTAAAAAGAAACTTCTCTGAAGAGGAAATGCAAATGGCCAACAGGCATATGAAAAATGTTCAGCATCACTTGTAATCAGGGAAGTGCAAATCAAAACTACCAAGAGATACCATCTCACACCAGTGAGAATGGCACATATTAAAAAAACTAGCAACAACAAATGTTGGCGAGGTTGTGGAGAAAAAGGAACTCTGCTGCGCTGTCCAACTCTCCTGCAAACTGGTCCAACACTATGGAGAGCTGTGTGGAGATTTCTGGACCTACTAAACATAGAGCTTCCATATGATCCAGCAATTCCATTCCTAGGTATTTACCCAAAGGACACAGAAACATCAATTCCAAAGAGCACCTGCACCCCTATGTTTATAGCAGCACTATTTACAATAGCTAAGCTTTGGAAACAACCCAAATGCCTAAAAATAGATGACTGGATCAAGAAGATGTGGTACATATATACCATGGAATATTACTCAGCAATCAAAAAAGATAAACACATGCACTTTGCCGCAACATGGATGGCGCTGGAAGGGATCATGCTCAGCGAAATAAGCCAGAAAGAAAAAGAAAAATACCGGATGGTCTCACTCATAGCAGGAATCTAGAAAACTTAAATAAGGGACCAGGAAAATGAATAACTATAAGAAAGTGAAAATCAAAATTAACAAACAACTATGAATCAGAGACACTATATGGGGGGTAGGGTGGTGGGGAGGGGAGGGATTGGGGTCAAAATAAGGGGGTTGCAATTGTATGGGGAATATAAAAATAAAATTTATTTTAAAAAATAATAAAAAAAATTAAAAAATAAATGAATAAAAAAATGAAAAGTTGCTCTTTACTTACATTTGAGAATTTTTAAAAAAAGATTATTTATACATACAAGAACAAGGGTACAGGCCAGCGGTGCAGGGGTGGGGGGCAGTGAGAGGATTCACCAGAAACAGAGTGGGGAACAGAACAGGGGCATCTAGTGAAATACACTGTTGAGGGGAGCAGCGGGCAAGACAGGAGAGGTTTATGAGTGTTGACCTTGTCCTCATTTGCATGTTGTCAATTTCAGTGAATTCATTTATGATACTTTTCCCCATCCTTATAAATTAAAAAAAATTTTTTTAGTCAAGTCAGCCATTTGTTTGGCTATGAGATCTGACTTTCCCTACTCTTAAGATTACCAGAATATTTGTATGGAAAGTTTAACTTTGCTCATTAAAATTTCTAATCCATCTGGACTTAATATTTCTATAAGGTGAGATAAAAATTTATTTTATGGGCTCCTTTCTTTCACATTTGAAATATCTCTTGTATACTAAATCTTGTTCTAGCCTTGAACTACTTCTAAACTACTTGGTGCAATCAGACTGTCTTTGATAATTTTTAATGTCATTTTTCTCAATAATAGGAAATGTGTTGTTATGTGTACATATTATAAAGCTTGAATAATTGTTTCAGAGATAATTTTTATAAGTTTATATAAGGAAAGCCCATTATGTTTTTATGTTTGAAAATTCAAAATATTTTATTTTTTTTTATTATTTTTTTTAATTTTCTAGAGGCATGTCTTATTTATTTATCTATTTGTTTGTTTGTTTGGTTGTTTGGTTTATACATGCACTGGGTACAGTCAGAAGCCGGGAGGGTGAGAGAATTCACCAGAGCCAGAGCAGGGCAGGCAGAAGGACCGAAGTACACTGCTGAGGGGAGCAGCGGGCAGCAGGAGAGGTCTGCGCGCCATGTGGGACCCTCCTTCGGTGGCCGGGGAGCAGCCGGGGATCGAACCGGCGCCTCAGAGGCCGCGGGCAGCTTCGCAACCCAGCGCTCAACCGCTGCGCCACCTGGGAGGCCCGAAAATTCAAAATATTTTAGCATGTAATCTGATTACTCTAAAGTTACAGAAAATTACACTGAAAGTGAATTAAAGTACAAATTTGAATGAGTGTAAAATTACACTAAAATTACACAGATATTGTAACTTTTTATTCCCATTTCAGTTCCTTGTTGGTACACGTTGTTGCAGTTGTGTTTCCCTTCGTTGCTCCTTGCTCGCAAGGAAAAATATATGAGAACCAGAGCCGTGAAGGTCTTTTGATAACAGTAGATCCCTCTTAGCCACAGTTTAGACACTATTTGATCCACATATCAAAAATAAGTCAGTTTCATAATTTCCTAAATTTCTTGGCATAATGTAAACTTTTTAAATTAATATAACCAATCATTGTCACTGTTTCAGTGAAACTAAATATACAATGGCTTTAATCTTTAAAACCTTTTAATGTCTGTAAAACATTTTTTTATATAAATGGACATTATGTTACCCATTTAAAGAGGATATTAAAGTTTTGAGACGTTAATGTCAAATAATAGGAAAGATGGAAACCAAGTACTGTAATGTTTTCCTGTTTTATCTTATTTTAATTAAGTAGGTAATTTCCTAACAATAAATTTAATCAGGTGGTTCTGTCCATCTTATCAGTTCCTCCTGCTTTTCCTTTCACTTTCTTTATTCAACTGTGATTGTTTACTCAGTTTTTATATTATTAAAAGAATGCTTTATACCCTTTTTTATCAGCTGCCCTTCCTGCCTGCTGAGTTATCCATTGTTGATTATAATAATGATCTTGAACATTTTTCTTTGTTTTTTAGATTCCTGAATTTGATAATTTGTACCTGGATATGAATGGAATTATACATCAGTGCTCCCATCCTAATGATGATGATGTTCACTTCAGAATTTCTGATGATAAAATCTTCACTGATATTTTTCACTACTTGGAGGTGTTGTTTCGCATTATTAAACCTAGAAAAGTGTTCTTTATGGCAGTTGATGGTGTGGCTCCTCGAGCAAAAATGAACCAGCAGCGTGGAAGACGTTTTAGGTAAAATATTTATGTTTTATTTTACAGTGCTGTTTAGTTAATAAAATAAATCATTTTAAAGGTAATTAACATAATACATCCTCAGTTCATGTTTTGTTTCTGCTTACATTTCACTAGAAATGGAAATATCTCATACTTATAAAAATGTCACATAAAAATCAGTTAAGTAAACAATCGAGATGAAATGTCATTTCTCAGAGCATATGTTGGCCTGTATGAAGTTACTCTGTGTCACAAATTTTTAAACTTCTTGTTGGTGATTTTAAACGTTAGTACTAGGAAAGTTCCTATGGTAGTTTGCCTTAAGTGAACTGAAAAATTATTCTAATGAGAACATCATTGACATTTAATTTCAACATTTGTTGACTGCTCAGACCTTGGGAAATGGTGAGTGGGTTTAGAAGGGCACTGATGGAGTATGGGAAGAGAACTGAACTAGAACATTCAAGGTATTATCAGCATTTGCTATGTAATCTAGATAGTAAGAAAAGTAAAAGGGTGAGAGGAAGTTGTAGACAGGATTTTAAAGTCAAATTCTTGGACATAGCAGTGACTCAGGCTGTGTCCTTATTTATGAATTGTAGAAGTAAAGTTAAGAGTGTCGTTAGAATAAAAGAAAAGACGGGCCTCCCTGGTGGTGCAGGGGATTGGGACATACGCACATGACACAGCAGACCTCTCCTGTCTCCCCCACTGCTCCCTTCAGCAGTGTATTTCAGTCAGTCTGCCTGTTCTACTCCCCACTCTGTCTCTGGTAAATCCTCTCACCCTCCACACCTCTGGCTTATACCCTAGTTCTTGTATGCATAAATAAATAAATCTTTAAAAAAAAAAAAAAGAAAGGAAAGACTCCTGGGTCCTTTGTGTTTACTAGATCATTAGCATAGTGAATTTTTTCATTATTATGGCTGGTAAAGAAGTGGAAAGGACTATGAATCAAATGTGGAATTCTTCAGGGCAGGTGGAAGAGTACTCAGGAGTAAGAAGTGAAAATGGGAAGAGAATGTTAAAAAATACTGACTTAATATCAGAAGTGAAAAGATACTGAAAAAATTAGCACAACTATGAAATCCTTGATACATCTCTTACTGAAATTTAGATTCTCAAGTATCAATCCAAAGCTTTCTTAATCCAAATCTCTGAGAATTTGACCCTGGAAACTATTTTTTTTGTTTTTTTTTTTTAAATAGAGGCATGTTTTATTTATTTATTCGCTTGTTTGTTTTTGTTTTTGTTTGTACATGCACTGGGTACAGTCAGAAGCGCGGGAGGGTGAGAGAATTCACCAGAGCCAGAGCGGGGAGCAGAGCAGGCAGAAGGACCGAAGTACACTGCTGAGGGGAGCAGCGGGCAGCAGGAGAGGTCTGCGCGCCATGTGGGACCCTCCTCTGGTGGCCGGGGAGCAGCCGGGGATCGAACCGGCACCGCAGAGGCCGCAGGCAGCTTCGCAACCCAGCACTCAACCGCTGCGCCACCGGGGAGGCCCCCTGGAAACTATTTTTACCAGATTCCCCTGATCTTTTTTAAAGTAGTTTCTGGGAACTACTGGAATAGAAAGTGTAGTATTGAGAAAGGGTTGTGTAAACCCAAGGTGTCAGTTAGAAATTAGTTGCAGGTGATAAAAACCTAGATATTTTCAGCAGAAAAGGGTGTAATATAGAGAAGTGTAGGTGCTTATAAAAATCATTATGTAGAACAAAAGAATAGAAATCTAGGTGAGCCTTCAAAAATGACTTCCAGGGCCTCCCTGGTGGTGCAAGGGCTTAAGCACAGTACTATGAAGCTATCCGCAGCCTCTACAGCACGAGTTCAATCCCTGGCCAGGGAGCTAACCCACATGACAAAATAGACCTTTCCTGTCTTGCCCACTGCTCCCCTCAGCAGTGTATTTTAGTCAGTCTGCCTGTTCTGTTCCCCATTCTGTTTCTGGTGAATCCTCTCACCACCATCCCCACACCTCTGGCTTGTACCCCAGTTCTTGTATGCATGAATAAATGAATCTTTAAAAAAAAACAACAAACAAAAAAAAATGGCTTCCAGTAAAATACCATAAAAAAGACCTACAAGAGGCACTACTGCAATTACATACTACCACATATAGAAAGATAAGCTGATCAGAGGACCCCACCAAAACCATAGGCACTGGGAACTTCCTACTTTAACTGTGTTCCAGGGATTAAGAAGCACCACTAGAATCATAGGCTCTAAGAATAAGCCACTACTGTCTCTCTGTTAGCTCCAGAGTCTAATGCATCTGCTACATATGTACTGGATACACTGTACCTTGCTTCTCAGCACCTGCAAACCTGGAGTATTTATCTCTCTTATACTGTTAATAAAACACACGCATTCTATGATCCCATTGTCTCAACTGTCATGCAGACTTTACCATCCTTCCACATTTCACACTTTCTGTGGTGGAATCTAATTGACAGAGTTTAAGTATCCAGAAACCTAGCTGCTGGGATGTCTGAGAGTTTAATTTTTTTTTTTCTTTTTTTGCCTTTCTAACTTTTTCATCATTAGAAGATAAACTAGAAAGAAAATGAGATGGATGTTGAAATGCTGAAGATCAACCCACCATAATAGCCACAAACATTTTCTAAGTATTGTAAATATTGAATCCCCCAACCAGCATTGCTCATTCTCAGCAATTGTTTTCTCCATTCAAAATCTGTATTTATAATCCTTCCATACCTTTCTGGTGTCTAAATCTGTAGCCATCCATCTTTCCTCCCAGGATGCCACTGAAACTTCTGTACAAAATTACAAATAGACTCTTTTTGACTAACTCTAAAGAATAATTGCTTATTACCTCACTGATCTTTGGAATTTAACAATGTTGACTATTGTTTTTCTTGAACTTCCTTTACTTAATATGAATTGTAGCTACGTACTCTCTCTGGCTGCACTTTCTTAGTGTCTTTTCTCTCCCTTGGTGTTACTGTTTTTTTTTCTTTAATTAGGTTGTTTGTGTGTTTGTTTTTTGTGGTAACAATGATATACATGACTCCATGTAATGTAGGGATTAGGATCACACCTTTTTTGTGTGTTAACACAGCATGCCTGCCACCAAGCTCCTGTAAACCTCTACTATAGTCCATTGGGCCCCTTCTGACCTTTTTCCCCCCCACTCTCCCACTCTCCCCTTCTGGTAGCCTCAGTTATGCAGTCAGATTTCTAAGGTTTGTTTTGATTTGGTTTTGTCTGTTCCTTTGGTTTGTTTCTCTATATTCCTTATGAGAGAAATCATCGCTCATTTGACTTATTTTGGTTAGCACAATTCCCTCCAGTTCCATCAATGCTATTGCAACTGGCAACTCACAGGTTTTTTTTTTTTCTTCAGCCGAGTCATATTCTATTGTGTGTATATACCACACTTAATCTACTTAATCTATTTATGTGCCTACTACTTAATCCACTCATGTCTTTCAGCATGTAAGTTGTTTCCAGAGCTTGGCTATTATAAATAGTGCTACAGTGAACACAGGAGTACATCTATCCCTTTTAAATTAGTGGTTTTGTATTCTTTGGATAGACACCTAGTAGTGAAATTACTAAATCTTATGGTGGATTAATTTTTAATGTTCTGAGATACATCCATACTGTTTTCCTTTTAAAAAATTATTAATTTTTTAATTTGTTTTTAATTGAGATAGTATTTGGATACCCCCATCAGGTATTGCCACCATAGTGCTCCCACCACCAAATAACCCAAAGTCTACCACCATACTACATTCTGCTTCTTTTCCTTTTAGTTCTTTTTAAAAAAGATTTATTTATGCATACAAGAACTGGGGTACAGGCCAGAGGTGCAGGGGGTGAGGGTGAGAGAATTCACCAGAGACAGGTTGGGAAGCAGAACAGTCAGAGCTACTGAAACACACTGCTGAGGGGAGCAATGGGCAAGACAGGAGAGGTCTGCTGCGCCATGTGGGTCACTTCCTTGGCTGGGGATCAAACTCATGCTGCAGCAGCTGATGTTTAACCCCTTGTGCCACCAGGGAAGCCCTTTTCCTTTTAGTTCTTACCCTGCCTCTTTCCCCTGTCTTCTCTGGGTGTTTCAGTTCTGTAGGCAGCTTTCAAGGGTTAGTTTTTAAGCTTGTCTTTTTCTGACCGCTAGTTTAGTTTCTCTATATTCCACATATTAGTGATACCATCTGGTATGTATCTTTCTCCTTTTGACCTATTTCACTTAGTGTTCTCTCTTCCAGCTCCATCTGTATAGCCACAGATGGCAAGAGATTATCTTTTTTGATCATGAAGAAATATTCCATTGTGTATGTATACTAGATCTTCTTGATCCACTCATCTGTTTTGAGGCACTTAGGTTGTTTCTGTAAGTTAGCTATAGTAAATAACACTGCAATAAACCTGGAAGTACACAAGTTTTCTTTTGAATTAGTGTTTTTGAATTTTGGGGGTAGGTGCCTAGGAATGGATTTACTGTGTCAATGGCAGATCCACTTTTAATGTTTTAAGTCACCTCCTTGCTGCTTTCCAAAAGGGTTGGACCACTCTGCATTCCCACCAGCAGTGTAGGAAAGCTCCCTTTTCTCTATATCCTCACTAGCATTTGTTATTTCTGGTCTTTTCAATATGGGCCATTCTCACAAGTGTGAGATGATATCTCATTGTGGTCTTAATTTGCATTTCCCTAATACATTTAATCATGTGCCTGTTTTGCAGTCTGTATGTCTTCTTTGGACAAGTGTGTTTACTTTTGCCCATTTTTTTATTAGGTTATTTGGTTTGTCTTCAGAAAATTTTATGGGTTCTTTGTATATCTTAGATATCAGTCCCTTGTCAAACTATGGTGTGAAAATATTTTCTCCCATTCAGTAGGATGTCTTTTCATTTTAGTTATTGTTTCTTTCACTATGCACAAGTTTTTCAGTTTGATGTAGTCTCAGTGGTTTATGTTCTCTTTTGTTTTCCTTGCTGATGGGGACAATCCCTAAAGACATTGCCAAAGCTTATGTTGTAAGTGTTTTGCCTATGTTTTCTTCTATGTATTTTGTGATTTCAGGTCTAGTATCCAAGTTTTTATACATTTTGAATTCATTTGTACTTAAGGTGTGAGAGAGTCGTCTAGTTTCATTCTTTTGCATGCAGCTGTTCCATTTTCCCACCAATATTTACTGAAGAGGTTATCCTTGTTCCAGTGTATGTGCTTGACTCCTTTGTCATAGATTATCTGTCCATATAGGTGGGGATTCATTTCTGGGCTCGCAATTTGTTCCACTGGTATGTTGTCTTGTTTTTGTTCCAGTACCAGACTGTTTTAATTATTATGGTATTATAATTTGAAGGTTAGAAGGGTAATATCTCCATTCTTTTTCTTTTTTTGCCTTTGTTAATTGGGGTCTTTTATGATTCCATATGAATTTCAGAAGTGTTTTTTCTAGTTCTTTGAAAAATGCCATTGATGTTTTTATTAGGATTGCATTGAACCTGTGTATTGCTTTGGGTAGGATGGCCATTTTGACAATATTGATGCTGGCAACTCTGATTACTATGGACACCCATATGCTAATAAATTCAATAACCTATAAGAAATGGACAAATTCTCTGGCCACTTTGGCACCTCCCCCAGCCTGGATCCAGGGTATCAGTAATCAGGGCAGGTGCTGATGGGGTCTTACAGGAGGTCATGAGGCCTCTGGTGGCATTGGCACCCCGCCCGGTGCAGGTCCAGGGTCTTATCAGTCTGGGTGGGAGTTGGTGGGGGTCTCACAGTAGGTCAGAAGGCCTCTGGCTGCTCTGGCATTCAGTGTTTTTCTTAAATATTGGTATTTCTTAGTGTTCATCCTGGGTCCTTCATAATCTTACCCAGTGATTTTAATTCCTGTCTGTACTGATGACTCAGTACATGTTTATGCAGTTGTTTATGGTTGATATCTCTCTCCTATGTATGAAAATGCCCAATTCTTGTGTCTTTTTGGATAGCACAAATAAATTTCAGACTGAACATATGCAGAATTGAATTCATCTTCTCCTACAATTGTCTTGCATGTTTCCTGTTTCACTGAATGACAGCACCATGCAAACAAGCTGTTCAACCAAGTCCAAGAGTAACATCTTGGATTTTCCTCTCTTCCTCTAGATATGCAAGTTCTATTTATCTGGTCTTTTAAATTTGTCATATCTACCAACTTGTTTATATCTTCACTGCTGTTATCTCCATCTCTCCCACCATTAACTTTCATCAAGATTACTTGAATAGTGTTATCTTGTCCCTGTCCCACACATTCTCTATAGTGCAGCCATGTCAAATATTATGGCTATTTAATTTCCTGTCTCCCTACTAGAATGTATACTCTATATGAACAGAAATAATTTCTCTTTGATTACAGCCCAAGAACTTGTCACATAGTGATATTGAATAATCATTTGTTCAAAGTAGGAAAAGGAGAAAGAGGGAAGAAGGGAACCCATTAAAGAGACACAAATGAGTTGGCATCTTCAGAGTTTATGTTATATTGAAGAAGTGGATTAGAAAGAGGTTAAATATCACAGAAATACTATTCCACAAAGCACAACAGATAAAACTGTAGCAAGGATATAGGACATGTATTTAAAGCTGAGCATCCTAATTTATATGACATGGCATACTAATATAGTACAAATGGGTTAAGGAGAAACTGAACAGGAATTGGGGTGCCTGAATTCAAACTTTGGTACATCTGAATCTAGAACTCATGTTCTTGCTAGTAAATTCAATGGCCTCAAAAAGGAGGTGATATTGGCAAATGATTTCTTTATGTTATTGCATTTTCGTTTCATTTTTTGAATAATAGTGAAAGAACTACAACAATATGTGTTACAATTTTATGGTTATAGTTTACATAATATTTTAGAATTCACTTTAATAATGCAATTCTTGTTTGATTTCATTAACTCTAGCATATATAATGAAGTTTAAAACTATAAATTGAACTGTTAGCAAAATCAATTTTCTGTGTACTTTATAGAAAATACTTTATAATATTTGTAACACTGTGTCATTTTTATACTATTAGAACATTGTACTTTTGTAGTATTGATCTGAAAAAACTCAATTCTTTAAGAGCAGTTTCTGCGATTCATCTTTATCAATTATAATTGTTTTAAAACTTTATTGTTTTGAATTTTTAAAACGGTGAATTAGAATTTTAGTTATAAACACATCTAAGCAACAATTTGCTTATTCCCCCTTATCCTTTTCAAGAAATTTCAAGCAATTTTCCCCCCTTAACCTTTAAGGTCAGCAAAAGAAGCAGAAGACAAAATTAAAAAGGCAATAGAAAAAGGAGAAACTCTTCCTACGGAGGCCAGATTTGATTCCAACTGTATTACACCAGGTAAGTTCATCTCAAGAAAAATTCTGAGATTTTAAATGTAAAATTTTTTCAAAAATATTTTTCTTTTTTAGCCTTTATTTATGTAGTCCTTAGAACTCTATTTGCTATATTTTTCCAATTATGTCTTCTCATGTGATAGTTTGCTAGATTTATAGATGTTGATAAGAACAGCTATCAGATGCACAGAATTCCAGACATAGAAGGATCTGTCCTCCCACCATTTATTTGTATGAAAATTGATTCAGCAAGATTGTGGTGCATACAGGTTCATGTAACTAACTTGTGTTAAGGATAGGAAACCCATTTTCCTATCCAGAACACTTACTGTTCTGCTTCTCAAAAGCAGTTAAATTTTCTGTGACTTTAACAAGAAGTGAAGTCATTAGTATTATGTTTAATTTTATATCTAAAAAATCTCCTATACTTTTTAGAGCTCTGTCTAGCATCATTATAGTTCTTTACTTTGAAAAATTTCTTAAAATATTGCTTCCTCATGAATTCTTTGCTATGATAATTTTCTTTCATTAGGTGCCTTAATAATACAGTGTTTGATTTTTTTAACCAGCTTCATCCTGTTTGTGGTTTAATATTGTATTGCCTTACACTCTTGTCCATCTGGACTTTTCCTAAACCAAAATCTTTGTAGACTCAGTTTCCAAATTAACAATAAAATTTCCAGGTAAACAGTAGTAATAATAGTGGTTGTTACTGCTGTTGTTATTACCAATCTAATTGAAGCTGCATGCCTTAAAAAAGTCCTCAGAATCTAAGGCAACAGAAGATCGAGGTTTGTATTAGTGTTGAAATTCTGCCCTCTTGAGAAAATATTTGGAGCATAGTCCTTTAGTATTTACATTCCTTGACTTTCCTTATCTCACTTAACTTCATTTTAGGATGATTAGTAAAATTAGAAACAGTTGTGATATTTGTTAGGGAAAGGTATGACATTACTTGTTTTTCAAGAAAAGCAGAACTTTTGACCTTCTTTAGAGAGGCCATTTATGGATACCCAGATCTAGTATCATGTTAGACTGGGAACTCACAGTTTTCTGTTTCTCACAAATTAAACATTTTGTTTATAGGGACTGAATTCATGGCCAGATTACATGAACATCTGAAGTATTTTGTAAATATGAAAATTTCTACAGACAAGTCATGGCAAGGAGTTACCATCTACTTCTCAGGCCATGAGGTTATTACTTTTTTCTTATTTTGAGGATTTAAAAATTTTTAATATTCTGAAGTAAAGCATATTACCACTCTTTTTTATTTTTTTAAAAATACATTATATTTAGACTCCTGGAGAAGGAGAGCATAAAATCATGGAATTTATCAGATCTGAGAAAGCAAAGCCAGATCATGATCCAAACACCCGACATTGTCTTTATGGGTTAGATGCTGACTTGGTATGTATAATGTGTTTGTTATTGTTATTCTGCTTCTGCCATAGTAGTTAAATATCTGCAAGACTTAATCTTATATAAAGCACTTTCTGGCTGTGGAAACAAATTTCAGCAAACATAATAATGATTACTACTTGTATCATTACCATTACTGTATTTTTAAAACAACTGGAAATGAGCTCTTTTGCCATAGTTTGCAATAATTTATGTTCACACCTAACTGACCTTGTTGATATGAACACTCTCCTGGAATCAAGTATGGGTATGCCCTCTTGCTTAATACATGTAATACATGACTTTTAATAACACCTGGTCTTATGACCCCATGACCCAAGTAACAGTACTTGATTTTTTTAACATTTTTATTATGTAAATTTTCAAACAAAAGTAGAAGAGATAGTATATAATGAACTTCCTTGTGTCCTCCTTTCACTTTAAACAATTTGCAACTCCTATCCTTAACCATTTTTGTCCTTCCTCCTACTCCCCTGATTTATTGAAGCAAATACCAAACATTGTGTCATTTAATTGTTAAATATTTCAAAATGTTTTTTTCAAGGACATGCGTTATTTAAAAAATAAAACCTCACAATGCCATTATTCCACATAAAACAAAAATTAACAATCTCTGTTTAATATGTGAGCATCTATTTTGTATTCTTATTTCCCTGATTGCTTCATAAATATTTCATTTTGTTTTGCTGGAATCAGGGTGGAAATAAACAATAGATGTTGCAGTTGGTTGGTTGATATTAGTAGACTTTGGATATTACAAAAATATGTGAGAAAATTAACTGAAAATGTCCTTTTCTAGTTTTTTTTTTTTTTTCTTTATTTTCATGTATTAGAGGTATCCTGGCCTCCAAGGAGTCCTACATTCTTTTGTAATGGGAAAACTGCTGCATTTTATTTCTTACCCATTCCCCTATGGCAAGTGAAAAGGTGTGAATATTCAGATATTTTAAGGCAGAGGTGGCTATAAAGGTCATGTGAGTCTGAGGTCAACATTACTTTTCTTAGAAAAGAATACCCACTTTACCCTTTTCATAATCTACAAATGGGTCATATTTTACTATTTGTATATTTAGTATGTTAATAAATTATTGTCCCTTCTCTGTATGGAAATGTTTTTATTTCATTGCTTTTACAAGCCTGGTAATATACAAAATGAGAGAACAGAAATATTTCTTAGTCATTTTTCAACAGATTATGCTTGGATTAACAAGTCATGAGGCACATTTTTCTCTTTTAAGAGAAGAGGTTCGGTTCGGTGGCAAAAAGACACAAAGGTAAATCATGTTGCATGTATGTTGTACAAAAGAACAGAAATTAAATAGAGACTGTTAATCACTTAACAGATATTTGATCTGAAAATATTTTCTCCCATTCTGTGCATTGCCTTTTTATTTTGTTGATAGTGTCCTTTGATGCAAGAATTTTTAATTTTGATGAAGCCCAACCTATCTTATTTCCCTTTTGTTTCCTTTTTTCCTTGCATTGCATTTACTGTTAGTGTAATATCTAAAAAATTTTAAATCCAATGTCATAAAGCTTTGCCTCATTTTATTTTCAGAGCTTTATAGTCAGCTCTTACATTTAGATCTTTGATCCATGCTGAGTTATTTTTTGTGTACAGCATGAAGAGTCTGGTTTGTTCTTTTGCATGTTTATATCCAGTTTTACCAACACCATTTGTTGAAAGGACTGTCTTTTCCCCATTGAATGGGCTTGGCTCCTTGGTCAAAAATCACTTGAGGGCCTCCCTGGTGGCGCAGTGGTTGAGCGCTGGGTTGCAAAGCTGCCCGCAGCCTCTGCAGCGCCGGTTCAATCCCCGGCTGCTCCCCGGCCACCAGAGGAGGGTCCCATATGGTGCGCAGACCTCTCCTGCCGCCCGCTGCTCCCCTCAGCAGTGTACCTGGGTCCTTCTGCCTGCTCTCCTCCCCGCTCTGGCTCTGGTGAATTCTCTCACCCTCCTGCGCTTCTGACTATACCCAGTGCTTGTATAAATAAATAAATGAATCTTTAAAAAAAAAAAAAATTACTTGACCATGTGTATATTATTTTTGGGCTCTGTATGTTATCCTGCTGGACTGTATTTCTGTCTTTATGCTGGTATCACAGTATTTTGGTTACTGTAGTTTTGTAGTAAATCTTGAAATTAGAAGGATCTTACCTCCAACTTTGTTCTTTTTTTTTTTCCCCCAGTATTATTTTGGCTATTTGGAGTCACCTGAGATTAATGATTTTTAATACTGATTTTTCTGGTTTTATAAAAAATATCACTAAAACTCTAGTAGGGGTGGCATCAAATCTGTAGATCCCTTTGTGTAGTTTACATCTTAATATTAAATACTATTACATCCCATAATAATACCCCAGTTCATTAATATGAAATGTCTTTACATTTTTTATAACTTTAATTTCTTTCAGCAATATTTTGTGGTTTCAGTATATAAGTCATTGTGTTTCTGTTTTGTATTTTTTATCTTTTATTTCAAAGCAAATTTTTAAAAGTATGGCCACCATGCTGTATAGTACATTCCAGAACTTATTTATCTTATAATTGGCAGTTTGTAGGTTTTGACAAACTTTAACCCTTTGTGACCCCCTCCCCCAACCATTAATCTGTTCTCTATACTTGTAAGTTTAGTTTTTTGTTTCTGGTTTTGTTTTGTCTTTTCCTCCTTGGTCAACTTACTCTTAAGTGTTTTGTTCTTTTGGATGGTATTATAAATGGATTGTTTCTTAATTCCTTTAGATATTGTTGTATATTAATCTTATACCCTGTAACTATAACAAATTTGTATTTTAGCTCTGATAAAACAGGATTTTCTATATATAGAATCAAGACAGCTATAAATAGAGATAGTCTTACTTCATCTTTTCCAGTTTGGATGCCTTTCTATGTCTATTTCTTACCTAATTGCCCTGACTAGATTCTAGTACAATGTTAAATAGCTGTGGTGAAGGTGAGCATCCTTGTCTTGTTCCTGATGTTAGGAGGAAACTTTCAGCTTTTACCACGAAGTATGATGTTAGTTATAGTTTTTCATAAATTCCATTTATCATATTAAGGGTGTTTCCTTCTGTTCCTAAGTTTGCTAAGCATTTTTCCATGGAAGGATATTGAATTTGACAAATGTTTATTCTGCTGAATGATTGTGTGTTTTTTCCTTTCTTCTAGTAATGTGTTGTATCTTAATGACTGATTTTCTAAAGTGAACCACCCTTGCATTTCTGGTATAAATCCCATTGGTTCATGGTGTATAATCCTTTTACAAGCTTATCAGCTTGTATTTTTACTTAGGTTAAATTTGAAGTATAGGCCAACACCAGGAATATAGACCACTATTCCAAGCCAGGAAAGATAAGGGGAAGAAGTGTTAGTGCCTCACCATTGAAGCATTTGACTGTAGATATGAAAGTGTAGCATTTCCTTGAATAATGTCTTTTCATTCAAAGGTGTTTTAATTAATTGATGAGGAAAAAAAAGATTCCTGGCAGGAGCCTCTGAACTTGTGGAGTTTGTGTGTTCTCCCTATTTAGCATGGATAGTCTTCCTTTACTCTGGTTTTATCCCATATCACAAAGACTTGCACATTAGGTTCATTGGTGTGCATTAGATTAATTGTCCCAATATGAGTGAGTGACTGAGTGAGTGTGAATGAGTGAGTGAATCCTACAATGCAATTGTGTCCCATCATATACCTTGAGCTGGCAGAATAGGCTCCAACTACTTAAGACCCTAAACTGGAATAAGTGGGTTGGAACTGAATAAATGAAAAAATTACTGTTTAATATTAGAAGTGTTTTGGGTCTTTATTTAGAAGTTTGGTCATGTTTTTTGCAAAATATGCTGTAGGAACTTTATTCTTGTTTATATCATTTAACCTATAATAAAATTGGTTACTTAATGTGTCATTTCTCTTAAACTCACAGTTTCCGAGAACCTGTAGACAATTAAGACATTACTGTATATATTCATTTATCCATATGTTTTCTGCTGATGGCCAGCCTTAAATGGGCCAGATCCCACTAGCTTCTTACATGTATTGTGTGTTATTTAGGCTTTCTTTATTCTGAAAGTCTTTGTAAAGAAAGTATAATCTAAAACTTTGTTTGAACTTTATTGTATCTATTATAATTGCAATTATATTTCTATCTTTGCAATACCATGCAAGTTTTATATAAATTACATGCATTGATTACAAGAATTATCTTCAAATTATATGTTTGGTTTTAAGTTTTGTTAATTTTTAAAACTTGGGTCTTAAAAAATATATAATTAATTCTGTATTGATCTTCTGACAAATTGCAGAGTATGTGCACCAGAAGAAACCACATTTCACCTCCTACACTTGTCTTTAATGAGAGAGTATATTGACTATGAGTTTTCAGTATTAAAAGTGAGTATTATTATAGCTATGGATCAAAAATGAGTATGAAGAAATTTATATAGGATTTGACTTTATTCTCCATTTTGCTATAGGACAAGATCACATTTAAATATGATATTGAAAGGATAATAGATGATTGGATTTTGATGGGATTTCTTGTGGGCAATGATTTTATCCCTCATCTACCTCATTTGCATATTAATCATGATGCACTGCCTCTTCTGTATGGAACATATATTACCATCCTGCCAGAACTTGGGGGTAAGAAAAGTTTTATATCCATTTGAGGATACTTGAACTTAGTCCTCAACTAACCCTAAAAATGTCATGTGGTTTATTAGATTATGCATGCTCAAATAAAGTAGGAAAAAATAGGGTGGTTTTATTTTTTTATCTAAGGTGCCATACTCTGTAGAAATTTTCAGAAAGAAATTTTCTTTTGCAAGCAAAGAGAATAACCAGAGTTAAGCAGTCTCATTTATTGGTAACTAAAATAATCTGCACTTGATTAAGAAAGCCAACAGAAATTGTTGGTTTCACTTAGCTTCTTTCATGTTAAGCATAAAAATTCAATTTTCTGAATGGGTAAGCATCAGAATATTTAACATGAAGAAAAGACTTTTCAATTGAAATGGTAAATTGACAAACATTGGCAATGCAGAGCAAATAACAGAAGAGTAGCAGATCATTACATCTTTTCTTTAAGTTAACATATCAGATTGAATTCTTAAGATAAGCTCTTGAACAAGTCTCATTTAATTATCAAATATTGTTGGAAATGTGGGAGGATTATTATTATATGTACCTGGAAGCTATTATATTCTGCTTTAGTTCTTACATATTATATATTAGTTCTTAAATATTGTATATTATAGTAAAATTAAGTATAGAAACTCAGGCCAGTTATATAGCCTAATACTGAGTATTTTTTCTTGAGTGGTCAAATTATAAAAAGAATTTTGTAGAATTGTTTTTAAAAAAATATTGTTTGGAATATTACTCAGCAATCAAAAAAGATAAACTCATGCAATTTGCAGCAACATGGATGGAGCTGGAAAGGATCATGCTCAGCGAGATAAGCCAGAAAGAAAAAGAAAAAGAAAAATACCAGATGGTCTCACTCATAGCAGGAATCTAGAAAACCTAAATAAGGGACCAGGAAAAAGAATAACTATAAGAAAGAAAAAATCAAAATCAACAAACAACTATGACCCAGAGACACACTATGGGGGAGTGGAGGCGGGAAAAGGAGGGATTGGGGTCAAAATAAGGGGGGTGCAATTGTATGGGAAATATAAAAATAAATTATAAAAAAATATTGTTAACTGCTAGTATAAATTTAGGTTTTGTTCCTTTTAGGTTATATTAATGAAAGTGGCCATCTAAACTTACCTCGATTTGAGAAATACCTTGTGAAACTATCAGATGTAAGTAATAGAAGTTTTTTTTAAAAAAAGATTTATTTATTGATGCATATAAGAACTGGGGTGTGGGGGTGAGAGGATTCACCAGAGACAGAGTGGAGAACAGAACAGGCAGATTGACTGAAATACAGTGCTGAGGGGAGCAGTGGGCAAGTCAGGAGAGGTCTGCTGTGCCATGTGGGTCACCTCCCTGGCTGGGGATCGAACTCGTGCTGCGGTAGCTGCGAATAGTTTCATAGGTTGCATAGGTTGTGTCTTAACCCCTTGTGCCACCAGGCAGGCCCAGTAATAGAAGTTTTGTCATGGAGTAACTGTAAATAATCAGTAACCAATTGCATGATCACAGAAGAGAGAGGTTTTGTAATTTTACTCTAATTTTGTAAAATCATTCTGCATAAATAATTTCACCTAAATTATTTTAATTTTCAGAGTAATAGATGAGGTCCCCATGTGCATGGAAAAATAACATTCTCTGATTTCTTGTGCCCCAGAAATAGGCACTATTAAATTTTTTGGTAGGAATTCTTCCATGCATACTTAAATTATTCTTAAATGAATTTAAATGTTTCTGTACAGTTTGATCGGGAGCATTTCAGTGAAGTTTTTGTGGACCTAAAGTGGTTTGAAAGCAAAGTTGGTAACAAGTACCTCAATGAAGCAGCAGGTATTGCAGCAGAAGAGGCCAAGAGCTACAAAGAAAAGAAAAAATCAAAGGTGTTTGATTTTTTTGGTGTTTTTTATTTCCTTTGCTGTGAAGATAAAACTGATATTTCTTGCCTTTCGTTTTCTTTCATATGATTTTAGGGTTGCCTTGCTTCATTTTTATGTCTGTAGACATTTAAAATATGATTTGGGTCTCTTTCTTTATTGAGTCCAGTCCTTTAAATCTTATTGTTAGGCAACTGTCCTGCCAGCCTGTGACTGTGTAGGTGTCTCTCTTCACCAGCTTCCTCCCTTTGCAAAGCAGCATAGTCAGTTCTTCCCCCTAGACTGCCCACCTGTGACTAGTCACTCAGGCCTCTCTGTTAACAAATCTACCCCTTTGAGGGGCAGCTCTTTCTCCCCACTTGTGACTGTGCAGGAATCCTTGACTTCCCTTTTTATAATAAACCTGTCTTTTTGAATATTAAAAAAAAATCTTACCTTTAAAAATAAATTTCTTTTTTTCTTCTTGAAGAACATTGTGTGTACTTTGTTTTTGCAATCTATTAGCAAATCTAGAAAGCATGTCTAAATAAAAGAGCACAGAAAATTGTTATATTTTTAAATATGGATATTTATAGCATTTAATGCTATGAGACATTTGCTTTTCTCTAGATTAGTTTCCATTTAAAATCATATATTAAATATAGCAGTAGGCTAAGTTAAGAGTAATTAATAGTACAATATCTAGTAAATGTTAGATATTCAATAAATGTTAGAATCAGTTAGAATATGTTAGTACCCTGTAAAACAACTCTAATAAACTCTTAAAAATATCTTGTTTGTGTTACCTTGGAATATAAACCTCTTCTGAAATTTTCCTCAGCCTCTCCATTATTATTGGATTCTGGTGAAGCTGAGTTTTCTGCACTCTCCTTATTGTAATGGTTGTATTTAGGTTCAAACCAAGTAACTCTTGCTCCAATAAAGGTAACTATCCTGACTTTCTGAAATGTAATCAATCCTAATTGCTTAGCTTTTCTCAGTGGAACTTAACAGCAATCAGTCTGCACTCTACTCTGTATTTTCTCAAGAAAGGCTCTGCAACTTTTTGGGAACTTACATGTCTATAAGCCTTGGCTCCAACCACCTCAACTAAGTCCATTTGCGTCACAAATTTTCTAGTATATGTTTAACATTGGAGATACGGGGAAAGTAAGGGGGAACTGTTGTAATAGCCAAGGCTAAGGAAGTTGGCAGAGAGCCTAGTTTGAATGACCAAAAGGAAAAAGGGTAAGAGATGAAGAACTAACGAGAGTCACTGGCATTAAGTAGGTAATTAGAAAATAAAAGCACTAAGGAATGAAATCACAAGGGAGGAGAAACATAGGCAGGGTATGAAGGATGTTATGAGGTGGAAACTGTATGGAAAAGCAGATGGATTGTATTAAAGAAAAGTTTAGAAGTGCAGGGTAAGTATTGGAATCATGAGAATGGTAGAATCCAGAGATAAAGAAAATAGGTAATATTTGTAATCATTACATTCAGTAGTCCAGAGTTTGACATATAGAAATGTTAAAATTGATCAAATATAAAGGAATTTGGTATTAAATGTGTACTTTTTCATAAAAAATGAAATATTCTTGAAGTGGTTTCTTTTTTTTGGAACCCATATATTATAATCTATTATATTTTTTTTCTTTTATATTGGTGGGAATTACCTATTACACATCGTTGGAAGACCCAAATGTTAAATTCTACATAATAAAGAGTTATACCTTTAGAAAACAAGTGATATAAAACCAAAAATATTTTAACAGTATTACAGCATTATTTTTAAAATAAATTTTTACAATTTAACTTACATTATTCAGTGACTTTTAGTATTTTTTGAAAACTCCATGTTAAATGTTTCACTTTGAGCTATATCTTGCCATTAATTTTATAATTTTAAAATTATGATTTTTCTAGGGCCAGGAAAACTTGTGTTGGGCTGCTTTAGACAAAAGTGGAGAAGAAGTGGTAACTTCTAAGGGTTGGTACAAACTATGTATAATATGCCCTTTCTTTGATAAGAATAGTTGTTCTATCTTCCCTTTATTACTATTAATTTGATAATATTAAATGTAATAGACTTCTATTATACTTGATAACATCTGCTTCAATGTGTATTTCTCAAAGCAGTAGATGGAACAACAATTTATGTAACTCTCAGCCACTGTCTTTTTGGCTTATTTTTTCCAGATAATTTAGAAGATGAGACTGAAGATGATGACCTGTTTGAAACAGAGTTTAGACAATATAAAAGAACATACTACATGACAAAGATGGGCGTTGATGTAGTGTCTGAGTATGTTTTTGCCAGTGTTTTTACTTTAAAATAGAAAAATTACATTTTTTTTCCCAGCTTCATTTTGTTTTTATTGAAGTAATTTAGGTTTACAACATTAGTATATGATTTGGAAGCATAGGATCACACCCTTTGGGTTACCACACCACACCCACCACCAAAGCACCAAAAGTACTCCACCTTAGTCTATTTGTACCCATCCCCCCTAATGGCCTCAGTTCTACAGATTTCGCAGGTTTCCTATTGGATGGATTCTATCTGACCCTTTGTTTTGTATCTCTGTATTCCACATATAAGTGATAACTACTGATTTACTTCACTTAGCATAATCCCCTCTAGTTCAATCCATGTAATCACAAAAGGCAAGGGTCCATCTTTCTTTTAGTAAAGTAGTATTCCATTATATTGATATACCACATGGTCCTATTCCACTCCCCTGTCTTTGGGCACTGGGGTTCTTTCCATAGCTTGGCCATTGTAAATAATGCTGCAATGAGCATAGGATTGCATATATCCCTTCAAATTAGTGTTTTTGTGTTATTTGGTTAGATACATAGGAATGGAATTGCTAGATCAAATGGTTGATTTATTTTTAATATTTTCAGAAGCCTCTATAATGTTTCTACAGGGGCTGGAACTGTGTGCTTCCTGCCAATAGCATACGAGGGTTCCTTTTTCTCCATGTCCTCGCCAACACTTGCTAGTTTCTGGTATTAGTGAAATGGACCATTCTCATGAGGTGATATCTCATTGTAGTTTTGATTTGCAGTTCCCTGGCGATAAGTGATCATGAGCATTTTTTCATGTGCCTGTTGCCATCTGTTTGTCTTCTTTGGAGAAGTGCCTATTTAGCTCTTCTGCCTACTTTTTGATTATTTGTTAAGTATTCTGTTAAGTTGTATGAGTTCTTTGTAGATCTTAAATAACAGCTCCTTGTCAGATGTATGATGATCTTTTATGATTCCATATGAATTTCAGTAATATTTGCTCTATTTCTTTGAAGAATGCCATTGAAACTTCAATAAGGCATCAAATCTGTATATTGTATTGGCTATTTTACCAATATTAATTCTTCCAACACTTGAGCAGGAAATAACTTTTCATTTTTGTGTCTTTTGTTTCTTTTAACAATGTCTTACTGTTTTCATTGTATACGTTCTTTGTCTCCTTTGTTAAGCTTACTCCTAGATATTTTATTCTTTTTGATGCAATTATAAAAGGGAGTGTTTTCTTGATTTCCTTACTCTTCTAGCATATTACTTGCATATACAAATGCAACTGATTTTTGTTAATATTGATTTTGTAATCTACCACTTTGCTGAATTGATTGTTGCAGTGAGATTTTTAGTGGAGTCTTTAAAGTATACTGCATATATTATCATGTCATCTGAAAATGATGATAGTTGTACTACTTCTTCCCTAGTTTGCATTATTTTTATATCCTTCTCTTGAATAATTGCTCTCCCTGAGATTTCCAATACTATGTTGAATAGTAGTGGTAAAAGTGAATATCCTAGTTATGTAACAGATCATAGAGGAAAAGCTTTCAGTTTTCACCACTGAAAATGGTAACAGATGTGAGCTTTTCCTATGTGGTATTTATTATGTTGAAATACGTTTGAGGGTTTTTTTCATAAATGGATGTTGGATCTTATCAAATACTTTCTCAGCATCTATTTATGATCATATGATTTTTATCTTTCTATATCTTGATGTGGTACATTACATTGATTGATTTTTAGGTTTTGTTTTTTTTTTTTTTTTTTTAAAGATTTATTTATTTATTTATTTATTTATACAAGCACTGGGTACAGTCAGAAGCGCGGGAGGGTGAGAGAATTCACCAGAGCCAGAGCGGGGAGCAGAACAGGCAGAAGGACCGAAGTACACTGCTGAGGGGAGCAGCGGGCGGCAGGAGAGGTCTGCGTGCCATGTGGGACCCTCCTCCGGTGGCCAGGGAGCAGCCGGGGATCGAACCGGCGCTGCAGAGGCTGCGGGCAGCTTCGCAACCCAGCGCTCAACCGCTGCGCCACCGGGGAGGCCCGATTTTTAGGTTTTGAACCATCCTTCTGTCACTGAAAAAAATCCCATTTGATCATGGTGTGTGATCCTTTTAATGCATTATTGAATATAGTTTGCTAAGATTTTGTTGAGGATTTTAGCATTTGTTGTTCAGGAAAATTGGTCTGTAGGTTTTATATGTTTGTGTGTGTGTGTGTGTGTGTGTGTGTGTGTGTGTGTGTGTGTGTGTGTGATCTGTCTGCTTTTGGTATCAGGGTAATGATGGCCTCATAAAATGTGCTTGGAAATGTTCCCTCTTCCTCAGTTTTTTGGAAGAGTTTGAGAAGTGTAGGTAGTTTGCCTTTGAAGGTTTGGTAGAACTCACTAGTAAAACCATCTGGTCCTGGGCATTTGTTTTTTGTGACTCTTGATAATTCTTTCAACTTACTGCTAGTAATTGGTCTGTTTAGGTTTTCTATTTCTTCTTAATTTAGTCTCAGAGAATTGTATATCTCTAAGAATTTGTCCATATCTTTCAGGTTATTCTGCTTACTAGCAAACAGATGTTCACAGTAACCGCTTAAAATCCCCTGAATTTCTGAGATGTCTGTTGCAACTTCTTCTCTTTCATTTCTAATATTTATTTTAACTTTTTCCCCTTTTTTTCTTTGTGAATCTAGCTAGAGATTTGTATTTTTCATTTGTTGAGGAGCCAGATTTTGGTTTCACTGATCTTTTCAACTGTCTGGTTGACTTCCATTTCATTTATTTATGCTCTAATTTTTTTAATTTCTCTTTTCCACTGACTTTGCTTTAATTTGTTCATCCTTTTCTAGCTCCTTATGGTGGAAGATAAGATTATTTGAGAGTAAAGGAGAGTTGTAGGTTATATCATTCTTGAATGACACTTTTTATCATTATTTTAAACATATTCCATCCTCTCCTTGCCCTTAGTGTTTCCTCAAAGATGTCAGATATAAACCTGATGGTGATACATTTATAGCTTTTGTGCTTCTTCCCCCTAGTCAGCTTTAATGTTTATTTCTTTGTCTAAAGGTTTTTCTTTGTTTCATGACTATGCATCTTGGTGTAGGTCTCATTACATATTGGTAACCAGATTTACTTTTTTTTTTTCAAGATTCATTTATTTATGTATACAAGCACTGGGTGCAGTCAGAAGTGTGGGTGGTGAGAGAATTCACTGGAGCCAGAATAGGGAACAGAACAGGCAGATTGATGAAGTACACTGCTGAGGGGAGCAGCGGGCGCGACAGGAGAGGTCTGCGCGCCATGTGGGATCCTTGCTGGTGGCCAGGGATCGAACTGGTACTGCAGAAGCTGCGGGCAGTTTTGCAGCCCAGCACTCAACCGCTGTGCCACCAGGGAGGCCCCAGATTTACTTTTAGCTTCATGGATTTGTATATTTAGCTCCTTCTCTAAGTTTGGCATGTTTTTCCTCTATCATTTCTTTGAATAATTTCTGTTTCTTTCCATTCTGTGCTCTGTCTTTTTCACTAGGGACCCTGCCCACCTTGCTCATTCCAGCACCTACTAATGTGTCTCCCCTTAGTTAAAGGTGTGCCTCCATACTAATCAGCTCCCCCCATCCCTTGTCTGTCAGCCAAACATGGGAGCATAGCTTCCATATTTGCACCACGGGTTCCTGCCCTTGACATAGTCTCTCTGTGCGTCTCTCCTTCTGTCTTTTGTTGTATAGAGTTGAATTTCCTCAATGTCTCTTCTGTTGTAGTCAATTTTGATCTCCAGTATCCAAAAATGCTCTAGTTTCTCCTCTGAGTACAGTGTCATGTTGAAAACTTTAATTATCATTCTAAGTGCAACTCAGGGAATCTTGACTGCTGATATCTTACCTCTTCCCAAAGTTAGATTTTTCCAAAACTGTGTAACTTTGATGGTTGTGGTAGTAGAAGAGAGGGGTTTTTGGTTTCATAAATTTTTGTAGACCTTTCCATTAATATGGCTTCAGAGAAGGTATTATAATACTGTGATAAAATTGCGAAATAAAAATGATGGGTTTTTTGCTTCCTATCTCATAAAACTTAAATCAAACACATCTCAAAGGCCACCTAACTTATTCCCACATTAATACCTAATTCAAAAGTTCCTTAAGGGGCCTCCCTGGTGGCTTAGGGGTTAAGTCTCAGCGCTATCACTGATATCAATGTTATGTCAGATGCCCTGGTCTCGTCCACTGCTCCTCCCAGCAGTGTATTTCAGTAAATCCATCTGTTCTGCTCCCCACTCTGCTATGGTGAATCCTCTCACCCTCCACACCTCTGTAGACCTTCTATGCAAAATAATAATAATAATAATAATAAAGACCCAAAGTTCATTAAGAATTTAAATCCAGAAGACCTCCCCGGTGGCGCAGCGGTTGAGTGCTGGGTTGCAAAGCTGCCCGCAGCCTCTGCAGCGCCAGTTCAATCCCCGGCTGCTCCCCGGCCACCGGAGGAGGGTCCCACATGGCGCGCAGACTTCTCCTGCTGCCCGCTGCACCCCTCAGCAGTGTACTTTGGTCCTGCCTGCTCTGCTACCAGCTCTGGCTCTGGTGAGTTCTCTCACCCTCCCGCGCTTCTGGCTGTACCCAGTGCTTGTATAAATAAATAAATAAATCTTAAAAAAAAAAAAAAAGAATTTAACTCCAGAATGGTAGCTTTTACAATCCATGGTATGAATTGTGTATGTTTATATTTTATTTATTTTAGTTTACAGATACTTATATAGTGCTTACCAAATGCCAGGTACAGTTTTAAGCATATTTGATATATTGATACATATAATTCTAACAATTTTTGTTTATTGAAGTATCTTTCATTTACAACACTGTATGTGATTAGAGGTATAGGATCACTCCCTTCATGTGTATGTTATCACATCATGCCCACTTCCAAGGCACTAAAATTCCTCCACCATAGTCCCTTCTACCCCCTCCTCCCTTCCCCTTTGGTAGTCTCAAATTTACAGTCAGATTTGTAGAGTTTGTTTTTGATTTAGTTTTCTCTGACCTTTCTTTTGTTTCTGTATATTTCAGCATCCCATTGTTATCTTTCTCTTTTCCGTATATTTCACTTAGCATAATCCTCTCCAGTCCCATCCATGGCACAGCAATTTTTTAAGATAAAATGAATAATTATTATTTTACAGTACAGGAAAATTAAGGAATAATGTTGTCTAAATGATTTGCTCAATATTTTGGCAGAACTAGGACTTGAACACAGTTTGTCTGTCTCCAGAGCTTGTGCTCCTAACCACTAGATAATACTGCTTCTCTATGAGTTTTGTAAAATACTATTTTCCTTTAACATGCCCATTATACTTACATATTTTCTGTACTCTCATTTTTACTTTTTTTAAGATATAATAAAGTTCTATGTATTAGAGCTTTTCTAGCGTCTACCCAGGGGTAGACCCAAACTTTCAGACATTGTTCTATATACTTTCAGACTGTCTTCTAATCTAGATATAGTCTATCTTTCTAAAGGTTCTATATTTATATTGACTTCTAGTAACTAGAGGTATAGGAATTCTAATACAATTCAACTGCTCATTTAATATTATGTCAGATGCCATTAACATGAAGGTTTCAGAAATAAAATATTTTAAGTAGTTATGCCTTATATTTCTTTCTTAGTTCTGTTTACTTGGTTTCAATTGCATGGTATTTTGGTACCTGCATTTGGCACTAAATGCTTAATCTGATAAGCAGTCTTCTGTTTCATTTCCCTTCCCTTTTATATATTCAAATGTAGTCATAAAAATGAGATATCCTTGGCTTGCTTAACAAATAAATATTTTTAAATTGTTATATTCACTGTTGGACCAGCTATGGTGGTAGAATTCTTCACTTTATTACTGGTAGAGATATAAATTGGTGAAATTATTTTGGAAAGCACATATCTAAGCACATATTTAAGCCTTTAAAATATCCCTTTGATCCAAAGGGTCAGGAAAAAGACAAAACTTGCAGGCAAACCATAGATTTGAGGTATTCAGTAGGGAAAGGGAAGGGAGAGGGATCAAAACAGGAGAGGAAAGAGCACAAGAGATTATGGTGATGGTTCATGGATGCTGTGGTGTTGGGAAAATTGGGGGAACTACACCTTGCAAATATTGTATGAAAATGAACAATGATGTGAAAAATTTTTTTAATTAATTAAAATTAAAATAAACATAATGAAGAAAACTAAAAAAAAATCTCTTTGATCCAATAACCTAATTTTGAATCTATCTTGAAATATAAACTCAAACACATAAGATTCTTATGCAAGAATGATTATTACAAAGCTTTTTACAATACTAAAAAAATTAGAACTAATATACATATTTAATAAGAAGATTCATTATAATCGTTTCTACCTCTTCCTCACCATAGTCACTATCTCTGCCATTTTCACTATCTCCATAATCTGCAGAATAGCTAAACTGGTGTATATAGGATATTCATAACAATTTAGAAAGATACTTATATTTATTACTCAGTGTTAATTTTTTAAACAGGACCCAAAATCATAGGATACTCATTAATACTTTTAAAAAATGAGTATAGAAAAAAGACTGAAAAGAAACATGCTAGTGCCTCCCTGTTGGTGCAGGGGTTAATGACAGTGTTATCATGCTATGGCCAGCCACTGCAGCGAGGAGCAACCCACATTGGCACAGTAGACCTCTCCTGTCTTGCCCGCTGCCCCCCTCAGCAGTATGTTTCAATCAGTCTGCCTGTTCTGCTCCCCACCCTTTGGTGAATCCTCTCATCCCCCCACACCTCTGGCTTTTACCCCAGTTCTTATATGCATAAATAAATAAATCTTTTTTTAAAATGCCAAATATAATAAGTGATTGTTATAAGGTAATTAAAAAGTGCCTCTCTTCATTATCTAGATTTTCAATAATGAGGACATACTTCTTTGATGTTGTAAAAGTAATACATTTCATTTTTAAAAACATAACTCCCAGAAATATGGATATCTGAAATTTATTAAGTACCACTCTACCTGAATTTTACTAACAGCACTAACAGATTTATAACCAGTTTTGGCTTTATCCTAGGACTCCTTTTTTTTGGGGGGGGGGGCGGAGAAGAGGGAGAAACAATGAAAAATATTTTATTTTAAATGATGGCTTTTCGGACCTCCCTGGTGGCACAAGGAGTTAAGCAACGCACTATGAATCAATCCGCAGCCTCTGCAGCACAATTTCGATCCCCAGCCAGCCAGGGAGCAACCCACATGGTGCAGCAGACTGTTCTGTTCCCCACTCTGTCTCTGGTGAATGCTCTCACCCCCTGCATCTCTGGCCTGTACCCAGCTCTTGTATGCATAAATAAATGAATCTTTTAAAAATAAATAAATAAATAAATAATGGCTTTTTCAGAAAAAAAGAATTGGAGGAAGTATTGTTCAGTAGATGAGCACTTTTCAGTGTTCCAGTAACTATAACCAGATTTTAATATCTTTCAGTTTTCTGTTGTGATTCTCTTAAGTATTGTTCCAGATAAAGATTACTATCCCCCACTATTTAAGGGAATGCCTCTTTATGGAAAGCTTCAGTGGCTAAATCCTCAAACTTTAAATTAAAATACACTGATTGAATATATTCAGCAGGTTTAACTATTGACAGTTAATTTAGGAAAACTATAAGGCAACCCTTAATATGATAGGATGGAATTTTTAAAAAATAGTATTTGAGGTTCTGTTTGCAATTTTAGCTAATTGATTAAATAAGCATATGTGAGGCACAAAGTGTTATCAGAAGATAACATATTCTAAAGACAGTGGCCACTCTTCAAAAGATGTTATAATGAAAATAATTCTTTTCTATTTTCAGTGACTTTTTGGCTGACCAAGCTGCATGTTATGTTCAGGCAATACAGTGGATTTTGCACTACTATTATCATGGAGTTCAGTCCTGGAGCTGGTGAGAGAATGAGAAAGATTTGTCTTTTTATAGAGATTCATTCTATTAGAATCTTATATGGGAATCTCTTTTCCTCTAATTTCTATTTGTGATAGTATTTCTTTAAAAGATACACTTGTTTAACTGACATTTAGGTAATATGTTCTTATATGAGGATACTTGAATATTATCTTAATCTAACAAAAGATACATCCAGCCCTAACCAGGAAACTCTTTGTTCACCTAAGGTTTTAAAATTCTATGTTGTGATGAATCAACTGTAACAAAGTCCTCATAATTATTGGGTCCAACTGATGGTTATATAGGGTTGTTTATTCTTCTCTACATTTATATATATTTGAGAAAAACTATCAGGAATGATTATTAAAAAATTAGTTATTTGAATGTTAGAAGAGGAAAAAGGAATCTTTTCCTAGAAATAGTAATAATTCTTCATTTCTCTCATGTTTTCTATTCCAGCAAATTCCATTGAAATAGAAAAATAACCAGAAAAATGATGGGAAAGTAGACTTTCATGTGATGTCATCATTTGTTTTGTTTTCAGCACACTTCTGCTAGGTTTTGTTTTAAAGTACCATACAGCAAAACATTTCAAACTAATGTGGCATTACTTATGATTTCATTTAATAATAGCCTGAAAAAATATCTTTACAATAGCTAATGTGATTCTCAGACCTCTCTGAAGTACATTCTAATGAAGAAAACCCTTGATTTCCCATTTTTAAGAGGGCATTATTCCTCTTGTATTACCAGACATGAAGGCCAGGCATTTGAAAAGCATTTTTTCATATAATCCTCACATCCATTTAAATATTATTTTATGCCTTTTGCAGATATAGAAACTGAAACTAAGTGAGGTTAATTTTTTCAAGGTCAGACACCCAAGAATATGGTCCAACCCTTCCTTATTCCAGGGTCTATTTTCCATTATTCCACATGCCATTTGGGCTCATAAACTTACCCATCTTCTTGAAATATGTCATAATAGAATATAAAATGTTTCTTCATTGGGGGGGTGTCCTTAGACAAACATTAAGAACATTGAAACCTTGTAAAATTATATCTTTGAACCTTTTAAAATTATTTATAACTGTGGTTAAAGGTGAGACGATATTATACAAAAACAATAAATAGTGTGTATAATTGATAAATGGCTTAATGCATATTACAAACACAATACGTACTAATTCTAAGATAAATCTTAGAACTAGGTAACAGTCACATGAGCTCAGACTCACTGTTTTCCCTGTTCTCATGGTAGAAACTGAGTCCCAAGCAACTTAACTGAAAGGTCTGACCTTTACTTCATTCTAACAATCTGTTGATTGGAAGATTCACACTTCACATTTGGGAGCTAAAAGAACCATTTTATTTCATATGTGTATGTATGTTTATCCTTCAATTATGATAATCCCAATATTGAAAATGTGAAACTGTACTTTAAGGAAATATAATATTTGTTGTCATCACATAACCTCAATTTTCCACCACCAGTGAGTTAGAATAAAGTATGGGTGATAGTTTTTTTCTTTAAAGTTGTTGCTTTAGGTGTTGTTAAAATGGAAAAAAAAGTTTGTACTTAAAATTGACATGCTTCTTAAGTTGACAACTATTTAAAACTCAGTTTTGTTTTATAGGTTTTATCCCTACCATTATGCACCATTTTTATCAGATATCCGCAATATCAGTACACTCAAACTCCATTTTGAACTAGGGAAACCTTTTAAGCCATTTGAACAACTTCTTGCTGTCCTTCCAGCAGCCAGCAAAAATTTACTTCCTACATGCTACCAGGTGGGTTTCAGAATTAAATAATTTTATGTCCTTTGTGATATTAGCCAAATATATTTATTTTTAATTTCAAATAAAGTATTTTAAGTAAGACCCTCCCTTCAAAAGTAATTGCTTGATTTAAAGTTAGCTTCATTTTTTAAATGTAAGCAGTCCATAAACCATTCAGCACGTAGCTTTTTCATTTTTAGTACCTTTATTTATTTATTTTTAAATTTTATTTATTTATGCATATAAGGGCTGAGATGTGGGGAGAGGGGTGGTAAGAAGATTCACCAGAGACAGAGTGGGGAGCAGAAGAGGCAAACTGACTAAAATATACTGCTGAGGGGAGCAGCAGGCTAGGCAGGAGAGGTATGCTGTACCATATTGGTCAGCTCTCAGGCGGGGATTGAACTCATATTGCAGTGGCTGCTGATAGCTTTGCAGTGCTGAAACTTAACCATTTGTACCATCAGGGATGCCCCATTTTTAGTACCTTTAATTAAATCTTAAATTTGCCTCTGTCTGCATTGATGAAAGTAAACTGCAACAGGTAAAATCTAAAGTCAACTACTTTGTCCAAATGCTCATAGATTCATTCTTGTTCTCTTTTATTCTCTACCTGTTAAAATAGGGTGGTTCTAATAAGTCATCTTAACAAAAGTGTTACCTCACTTTTATACTTGAGTTTTAAGTATTTTATTTATCAAATTGTGGCTTTTCTGTCTTTTACATGTTTCATATAATAACAGAAGGAAGTTATTTCAGGATTGATTGGGTCACCAAAACTGCAGTAAACCTGCTTACTCTAAGGGTTACTTTCATTTAGTTCTTCTAAAATATTAATCTGTTATAATCCCATGGTCTGGTTGCAGAAATTAGAGTAGATGCACACACATACACATGCATGTACTTGAACAATGTTAAAACTGCATTCCACATCTTCCTTATGCTTAACTTGTCCTTCATCCTGACCTTTGGTCTCCCTTTTTTCTTAAATCTTTCTGATATTTTTCCCCTATCTTCACATACATTAAGAATTGATACTCTCCCACTTTGAGACAGTATAGCCATGCACACATTTTATAGCCAAATCTGTTTTAATTGTTGTGTCCATGCCACACTCATTATTAAATACTTTGAGTATCACCTGAGAAATATGCTCTTTTAGTTCTTTAGAAAGTTTTTATATCATAATTTTCCATATTTGTTTCCTAGAAGACATTTTTATCCTTTAGTTATCTGCCCCTGTTATGAAATCTCTTGTAAAATGATGTCTTAATTGGATTTTTTTCTTTGCTATTAGTGATGAAGAGATTCTTAGCTTTTAAGATTTTTTATTTTTTTAAATATTTATTTATTTATACAAGCACTGGGTACAGGCTAGAGGCAGGGGAGGGTGAGAGAATTCACCAGACACAGAGCAGGGAGCAGAATAAGCAGAAGGACCGAAGTATACTGCTGAGGGGAGCAGCGGGTGAGACAGGAGAGATCTGCTGCTCCATGTGGGAATCTCCCTGGCTGGCCAGGAATCGCACCGGCGCTGCAGATGCTGCAGACAGCTTCACAGCGCTGCGCTCAACCCACTGCACCACCAGGGAGGCCCTAAGATTTTTTATTTTTAAATTATCTTATATAACACTTCTTATATAATAGAATCTATAATAGAATCATTTGATTAACATGAAGATAAATTGTTTAAAGTTTAAAATGGAGGAATATTGAAAACTTGTTAAATTAATTGAAATTTGTGTGGGAAAACAGATATAGTAAACCTCATGGAGCAAAAAGACAGTAAAAAGGAGAAGTGATCAAATTCAGGCTAAAGATGTTTCAGCTACACGTCAGCGGAATGGGAAAATGATTATAGCAGAGAAATTAGAAGTCTCATAGTAGATAATCAGAATATGCAAGCAATATCACAGTACATGGAAGATATAAATAGTTTTGTTTTGCTTAGAAATTTTAAGCTGTAGCATGAAGAATATTGTAAATATATTAACAAAAAGCTATATGTATTGATATTCTTATATTTCAATTGTACTATTTTATATTCTCACAGCATTTGATGACCAGTGAAGACTCACCAATTATAGAATACTATCCACCTGATTTTAAAACTGACCTAAATGGGAAACAACAGGAATGGGAAGCTGTGGTATTAATACCTTTTATTGACGAGGTCAGTGCATGAAGCAGTTATATGTACACATACATTCTTTTTTTTTTTAAAGATTTATTTACTTATACAAGAACTGGGGTACAGATCAGAGGCGCGGGAGGGTGAGAGAATTCACCAGAGAGAGCAGGGAGCAAAACAGGCAGACGGACTGAAAACACTGCTGAGGGGAGCAGCGGGCGAGGTAGGAGAGGTCTGACATGCCATGTGGGTTTCTCCCTGGCTGGCCAGGGATAGAACTCATGCTGCAGAGGCTGCGGACAGCTTCACAGCGCAGTGCTTAACCGGCTGCTCCACCAGGGAGGCCCTACACATATATTCTTAATCAGAGATTATTTCATATAAATTAATGAGCATTAGTTTTTAATCACCATTATGTTTTGCTAATGAATTTAAACTACTCTTTTCTTCATTATATGCATCAAAACTTGTAGGTATGCTAACTATAAGAAAGTTGGAGTGACTTTAGTAATATTAGACAAAGTAGACTTTAAGCAAAGACTGCTACCAGAAATCAAGAGGTAAATATTTCATAATGATTAAAACATTAAGTCAGTAGATCAAGAAGAAATGAAAAATGCTGAATGTATATGTAGGTGATGACTGGGCTTCAAATATATGAAACAGAAACTGTCAGAGTTGACAGAAGAGATAGAGAAGTCCGCGGTAAACTTGGAAATTTCAGTACTTCTCTCTTAGGAATTGATAGAACAAGAAGAGAGAAAAGTGAACACTATCCATCAAGCACTATAAATCTATTCATCTTCATTAATATTTATAGAACACACACCCAACAAGTGTAGAATACTCTTAGTAGGTGAGTAAGGAACATTCCCTAAGATTATTTGCTATGATGGAAAACATGTCTCAATAAATTTAAAAGGGTTAAAATCAAACAGGGCATGTTCTCTGATCACATGGAATTAAGTTAAAAATCAGTAACAAACATCTGGAAAATCTGAACTGTTTTGAAATTAAATAACATACTTCTAAATAATACATGAATGAGAGAAGAAATTAAGGGAGTAATTTGAAAATATTTTGACCTGATGATAATAAAAATGCAACATATTATAATCTGTGTGATAAAACTATAGCAGTGCCTAAAAGAAGACTTAAGATTCTAGAAGCTTATACAAAACAAGAAAAAGGTTTGAATAAATTATCTAAGCTTCCTAACATAATTAGTTAGGAGAGTAAGATACAAATTAAACCCAAACTAATCCAAATGAAGGAACTTATAAAGATAGGGGCAGGAATCCATGGAAAATGAAAAAACTATGAGGAAAATCAATGAAACCAAATGTTGATGCTATTAAAATTTTAATAATAAATCTTAAAATAAAATTTTAATAATAAAATTGATAATTTCTAGCTAGACTGATCAAGAAATAGGAAGAAGGGAGGAGAGAAATAATATATAAATTGCCAATATTAGGAAGGAAAGAAGAGAGACTATAATTCTACAGATATTTAAACGATAGTTAAGGAACATTATGAATGATTTTGTGCCAACAAAGTGAACAAGATAAAATGAACACATTTTTTTAGACATAACTTACCAAAAATATATAAAATGTTTTATATCTTGGCTTACATGGAAATATGCAAAGTACAAAACATGTCAAAATTTATCAAATTATGAATTTTAGGCCTGCGTGTTTTAAATGTAAGTTATGCCTCAATTAAAAAAAAAATGTACCCAGGGTGGGGGGCGAGAGAGGGGAGGTATTGGGGTCAGAATGGGGGGGTTTGCAATTTTATGGGGAATATAAAAATAAAATTTATTATTTAAAAATAAATAAATAAATGTACCCACTTTAAAAAAAAATTCTCTAGTGGAGGAAAAAATTTTTATTCATATCTTACAGCTTTTATTATTTATTTATAGATTTATCTTTATTATACATAAAGAACTGAGGTGTAGGCTGGGGGATGGGGAAGGGAGGCCTGGGGAAGAGTGCGAGGATTCACCAGAGAGAGAGTGGGGAGCAGAACAGGCAGATCTACTGAAATACACTGCTGAGGGGAGCAGTGGGTGAGACAGGAGAAGTCTGATGTGCCATGTGGGTAGCTCCCTGGCTGGACATGGAACTCATGTTGCAGTAGTGGCTATAGCTCAATAGTGAGACTTAACCCCTTGTGCCACCAGGGAGGCCCCATATCTTACAGCTTTTAAAAAGGATGTTTGTTGTATGTGAGAAGATGCTTGCCAGCCAACAGATAGAGAATTAAGTTGTGACATTGTCTTTGTAGCCTGTATGTGTGCAAACTTAGTTCCATGTAGACAGTTAACAACTGTCACATTATTATTACTTTATTTTTTTTTTTTTTTTTTTTTTTTTTTTTT